>NC_042495.1:31347387-31348708 GCF_005508785.2 Acyrthosiphon pisum | reverse complement strand
AATTTATAATAATAATATTATCCGTGTGGCAAACCTAGTGAAAACAATGTCCTCGGAAACTACCACACACTTGCTTGCGATTTAAAATTCGTTTCGTCAGAGTCTTCTCGCCCCATTGTCCACACGACACAAAGTGTTCCGAAATGGATTTTTACCAGGACAAAATAATTTTGACATTCGGATGCTTCAATTAATTATTTTTAAAATCAGTTTTTGTTTTTGGCGTCCATCAAGTGTGTTTTAAGTATTTAAACCAATTTCTGAATTCCGACAGTATATATTATTTTTGAAATATTTTGTATATGAGTACCTAATAGTAAATGCACGTCTAAACCAATGTAAAATATATAATACCTACATTAAAGTATAAACATACCATGTTCGAATTAAAGTATATTTTTTGTCGTTCGATCTTATCGTGAATTATAATATTTTTCTATTTTGAAAGTACATACAAATATAAATAATATTTTTTTTAACAATATAATAAGTGCTATGTATTGTGCCACAATTTTCCAATTATATAATATCGTTTGGAAGACAAGTTAAGCTAATAGAAAACACGAATTTCGAACCTCTACTATCCACTACTTTTTTTCCATATCCATTAATAATATAAAAGAATATAAATTTTACATAATTTAATATTTCTATATATAATATTATTTAAATTTTACATGCAAAACTTAACAACAAAAAATATATATATATATATAAAAACATACCTTCCACTAGTGTTCCGAATTATAATAAAGTAAAATAACCGATTCAACTTAATTTTACGAACAACGGAAACGCTCATAAAATTTAGATTTTCATTAAAAATCTTATCTATCAGACTGTTAGTATACTCAGTACACTAATAAGCGTACCGATTTAAAAACAAATTTTATATAATCAGTCACTGACTACCAACAAAATAAATTTAGTTTTATGTTCAATTACTGGTTAATTCAAATTTTGTCCACGTAAATCAATTTTCTGGAACACTGTGCGACAGTCGGTGTATTTCATACGCATATTTTTAAAATATCACGGATATCAAAGATCGATATAACTCTAGCTTAAGTTACGTGTTGGTTTCGACTGACGAAATAAATTAATTTCAACAGTTTTATTTTGAATTCGTTAATCACGTTGCACCCAAAATTCGTCCTAGGGCCTGCAGTGGCGAAATCTCCGAAGAACAGAGTAAAACGCATACGAATACGATGGTCAGCTAAAATGCTAAATTGTTTTGTAACACCAGAGAGAGATCGCAACACAATATTGTTATATGTATTGACTGGTATTGTTGGCATCGTGCGGCAGCAAACTCGCT
>NC_042495.1:31347066-31347287 GCF_005508785.2 Acyrthosiphon pisum | reverse complement strand
GTAAACAAATATTACCGACACAATATTCCAAACTAACCTGTTGCATTACATTATTTATATATTAAATATATGTTGTATACTTTAATTAGACGTTCTTCGCTACTGTTTTACCTATTTTTTTTTATATAAATGTATGTTACCGTTAAAGATTTACAAAAGCAGTAAACAAATACTGTTACACTTTATTAAGTCAGTGGCCGTTGACAATAAAATATCAACGA
>NC_042495.1:31346654-31346966 GCF_005508785.2 Acyrthosiphon pisum | reverse complement strand
AACGTTTTACTGAATACAGTTTATTTAAGTACACGCGCGGTAGTGAATTTTTTTTATATAAATTAAATGATTTTTTGTTCCTTTTTTGACATTTTAAATACTTTTTTATTGATTAGGTATATTGCCTTTATTTCCTAACACTAATTATAATTAATTTTTATCTTGTCCTGTAAATACGCACCCAGGGTGGGATTTTATCTTGCAGCACACGCTTGCTTACTCTGTTTCATAATCCTGAATATCTGCGGTAATTTTGACATCGGAGTGTTTTTCGTGCATTTGGGTACCTACTCCAATTGCCAAATAAAATTT
>NC_042495.1:31316930-31346506 GCF_005508785.2 Acyrthosiphon pisum | reverse complement strand
GCTATGCAATCATAAAGTTGCCGTCTTTTTTTGGGTGTCTAGCAGGTCAGTCATCTCATCAAAGTTATGCCGGTTCGACGGCCTAGTCACGTCATCAGGTATGCAATCCGACTGCGTCGAATCGCGGACAACGTTCATTACTGTCATCGAAAACGCAAAATTAAGTAATAAATTACATAAAAAAAATTCAAATAATTTCGGTCGCCCATGCAAATAATATAGCCACCGTATTTTTTTGGGTGTCTAGCAGGTCAGTCACCTCAGTTATCCGAGTAGGCAATCCGACTTTGTCGGATAGCGGATAGTGTCCGACGACGCCGGGTCACGTCATCAGGTATCCTTATTATCCTTTAATAGATAATTAAATGTTTTAAATTTCTTCGTAAATATACCATTTTTTCCCCGGTTTCCTATTTTTCTATTTATAAATATAAAAAAATACATAATTCTCGGTAAATATACCTTTTTTTTTCCGATAATATTTTCTATTGTGTATAATTTATAAAAGAAGAGACCCGGGAGACCGCCCACGGAATTTTTCATTGGCCGTTTCCTTACGCTAGTTCGAAATATTATACCTAGTCGGAATAAGAGTTAGATTCAGAATTCAGAATAAGTTGTCATATAAATTATAGATTATAATTGTTACCTTACTAATATGCCTGCATTGATAATATTAAATACCTAAACCTAATGCGGGTATCGTTACCTAACTCTTTACTACTCTGTACGACAATTCTACTGAACTGTTCTTCCGTCTTCATTAGCGAGGTATATATTATTTAAATTTATATTTTTATATATAAGTTATAAATTATTATATCAAACTAAAACATGGGTCGTCCAAGTGTGTTCAAAATGTATTCTTATTTTTTTTTAAATAATAATTTTAATTTATTATTTTTTAATAATTCATTTTTTTATAATATTACCTAAATTCTGAAATAGTTACACTTAATTACAAATACCTATCACTAAAAAGTGGTTATTAATATTATGTTCATTTTTTTATATTATAGTACTTAATTGATAAAAAAAAGTCAAATAATAAGGGTTAAAATCGGTATTAACCGAAACCAAAACCGAAACCGAAATTCGATATTTTTAAAAACTGAAACCAGAACCGAAACCGAAATTTTGGGTTTTTGAGAACCGACACCTAAACCCAAACCGATAAAATCATAAAGGTTCCAGTCCCTGGTTGGCTAATTGACCGCTAAATGTCGAGTTAAAAAAAATTTCAAAATTTTTATTGCGTGTGATTGATCACATGTACGTGAGATCGAGGATCGATAACATCACTATGGATAGATAGGTAGGTACTATACTATGGCCACACACGTCAATGTCGTTACTTATATTATAATATCATTCCACTCCGACGTCCAACGCATACAGTCGGTCCAATTTTTTCACGGCACTTAGACGCCCGCGCCGCTCTCGGCGGATTCTCTTATTTTTTTCCCGCGTCTGGTTTCGTTCTTTTATCTTTTCGCTTCGCATTATCATATGTGCGCACAGTGCGTATACATTATTATACATGCCCACGCCGGTCAGGACGAGTTATGTTAATACTCGGTAACGAAATCATTCTCGCGAAAAGCTTTTCGCTCCATTTGGTTGACCCCAAATGAAATAAATGTGCTCTGCACACACACACACACACACATGTGTAAACTTCCCCTAACACCGTATGGTTATTTCACGTGCATAATGACGTGTGCGTGACGCCACCCACGCCGCCCGATGACGTGCGTTGTAATAATAGTATGGCGACGATGCACTCCACACGCGAGAAAGCGGCACGTACCTACCTATATATAATATATATAAATATATCGTTAAATTATTGTATTATACAGGTAGACCTCGCAGTCCTTCGTCATCTGTCGGATTCGATCAAATTTGCAATTTTTTTGGTTTTCCGCCTCCAAACATTCAGGCGCACGAGCGAGATCAGAATCGATATAGGTTCAGACGTGCTAGACGTGAACGTGTCGTACCTACGTCATTTTATCATTTCGCTATACATCGAAAAAATGCGATCGTTCTTATAAATGAATTATAATGCGATTAACAAATGAAAAAAAATAAATATTTTCCAAAAATACACCTGTAAGTACCAAAAGAAATCGTATGCACTGCAATCTGAAAATTAATTAGAACTCGTCAAGTGTTTAAAGGATAAAATAAAAATATTACTCGTCTAGAAAACTGTCCTAAAATTCGCCAATTGTTTATTAAAATAAATTATATATGTTTATCAGCACCAGTAGAGAGGTTGTTTTCATTCGCACAAATGGTTTTCGGGCGAGGATGAGTGATAAAATATTTGAAAAACTTACAATTTTTAAAGGAGCACAATTTTTATGAAATTTATAGTTATATTATTTGAATTGATAATATTTGATTGTTGATAAGCTTAACATTTTTTTTTTTTTTAAACATAAATGTTCAACCTAACCAACTTAAAATTAATTAGTATTTTGTATTTTTCTCTTAAATTCAATTTATTTTGAATTGTGTATTTAAAATACGCAAAGTGATGTGTTTTTCCTATGCTTGTGAAATAATAAGGAGATAATAATAATACAATAGGAACACGAGACGGTAAGCTTCGGCAACGTTCGCCGTTAAAGAAAAGTTTAACGAAAGAGGAGGACATAATATTAAACGCTAATCTCGTGCAGCGGCGCGTGGAGTGAAGACCGGAACTAAGTTAAAACTAACTATGAATAGTTAAAATTTTATTTACAAAAACATGCACCGAAATTAGAGTGAGTTTAGTGAAAAAAACAATGTTTTCACGTGTTAGGTAGTAAGTTTCAAAATATTATTTTAGGTTTATAAATCAAAATAGGCCAGTTATTATATTAATTTTAAAGATGAATCGATAATTAATTTCTTAAATTGGTTGACAATCATGAAATCGTTACTTAACCATTACTAATAATTTATTACTGTTCAATAGCGAAAAAAAAATTATAAAAAACGCAGTTTAAAATAGAAATTTATTTAAATCATCAATAATTGAAAATAATAATAATAATTAAGGATATACCTAATGTCTTGACCTAGAAAAATTAACCAGGAAAAAACACGTCGACAAAAACTAAAACAAGGATACACGAGGACGAACACATCATAGTATTATAATATTATGTATCTCAGTACCTATACATTTAACAAATCACATATCAAGCCTGCAGAATAAGTTATCTCTACTGTTACAAACAGCAATAACATAAGACCACTATTAACTTCCGTTAACCTGGTATGAGATGTTGTTTTCAAACGAAAATTACAATCAACATATTCTCCGAAATAAATTTCTGAGAATAGCACTGAAAGCCCCAAACTTCAAGCGAAACAAACAGCCAAATAAAGACATGGGTTTACCCTACCCCTTTCATCACGTATAATCAGCCCCGGATACAAGTGGGGGGAGCTTCTTCCCTCTTCTACCTGAGGGTTTAGGCCTTAGGTACTTAAAATATTTCAAAGATAACATTCGTTTTCAGTTTAACAACTGTAGTAGAGAGGTCAGAGGAGTAATACTCTGCTCAAAACATATTATATTATATTGCTTATTGACATTTATCATCGATTGATAATAAAATATTTTTCATCTTCCCCCACCCAATTTTTTTTAAATTTTTAGATCCATGCCACCGTATGTACTCACTTTTTGAATGTACGGGTCGATTAAACACTTTATATTATCAATAACGATTCTGTCAAATGTGTGCCTACAATGTGTGTCTCAAGTACACTGCATAAAAATTGACTGAGAAAAATGTACCTGTAAAATACAAGTCGAAAGAAAGCTAAAACGAGGACGAAAATCATAAAATAACATGTACTTAAAACCTTTTTTGATCAGGCTGATAGTTTATTTATTATTGTTTATACTGCTACAACAAACGGAAATATTATAAGACCACTACCGATGCATGCATGTCTGGTTTGAGATGCTTTCTTCAAACGAAAATTACAAATTACAAATTCTCCAAAATAAATTTCTGCGAATATCAATGAAAGCCCCCGAGTTCAAGCGAAGTAAACAGTTTAACGAGGGCACAGGATTACCCTAACTTTCAAAATGTATAATGAGTCAATTCAGAAACTTTCACTATATAGGATATAAATAAAACGAAAGTTGTCCGAAATGAGTTGTCCGTTTAAAAATTCGAGGATAAACGTTCCAGCCCACGACTATCACAAGACATCTTCCTAGAAATCCACGAAGACTTTCTTAAACTTGTGAGTACATGTCTCTTTTCTATTATCCAATAATATATTATAATTTATACACAATAATTTATAGCTACACTGGCCCATGAGTATGTAAAAGTTAAGTATGATGAGCGATGATGGAATATTAATGAAACGAGCGAATAAAAACACTACCTATATACATATTTTTTCAAATCGAATGCAATTAGGTAGGTGCGTGTAGTTAAATCAAGAAAGTGCTTAGATTCTTGAAAATTGAAAAAAGTTATACAAATATATTATAATATCGTACAATAAATTAATCTTAACGGCTATGGTCTGCGATAAATGTCTCGATCCATGTTGACTTATGTTTTTGACCTTCGCCTCCAAGACGACGAATATGGAATAAACTGAAACGGTATAATATTTAAAGGACTTTTGAAAGTATTTACGAAATGAGCAGTCACCCGTTACTGTGAAAACTTTAATCATAAAAATAACTCAAACACATACATAAACCATGGACAGTCTAGGAAAAGTTCTTTAAAAAAAAATATGAAGTTGTAATATTCTGCACAGATGAAATACCTTCTATTTTGAGTCATAAATGTCGAGAAAAACTGTTTCGTTCCACGTGTTGAACAAAAAATAAGTAGATAACTATTATAATGATTGTCTAATATTAAAGAGTGCAGTTTGACATATAATATTATGTAACGGATAGTATCCGTTTACTCACAACACATAAAAAATCATTATATATGATAGTTAAAAATTAGGAATAAGCAAGTAGGTAAACGACCTCCTTAAACAATTTTGGCAATCGTCAAAATTGCAAATATACGAATACAGTAAAAGGTTAACCGGGTAGTTAAAATAACCGAGCGGGTAATCGCGAGCCATATTATATTTTCTGAGAACACAAAACATGTATCAGTTGACTGGATATGGGGATTGCCAAAACCACGAGTAGATATACGTATATATGTATATATACGCAACCTATAGACCAGGATGTAATAACTGATAAATATTTAGTAATTCGCAGAGGAGATGACTCTCTGCTCAACAACACAGATAATAAATTAGTTACCAGAACATTATGGCGAATACGCAGATTAGATTAGGAATGTCGCAAGAGCGTGGCTAGTCGATGGTCACCCGGACCACATCCGTTAGCGAAGAGATAGCGTATCGATAGGCAGGAGGAGCAGGGACCCGAATATAAAAGGGAGACTGAAACAGCCTGTATTCAGACGTGTCTACTCCAGAGCACAACAAGCACCTTCACGTCACTCTGTGTAGTAACTTGTCATTTGGACTTAGACAAAATTACTGAAGAACATTTTAATAAACTACAAAGTATCTTTTCATCTGTCTACATTTATTTATAAGCTCCCTGTCAACATCTTCATCATCAACAAAAGTAGTCTTGCTTCCTGTAAAATCATAATATACTCGTAGTCGACGGCTATCAGAATATTACTCTGACCACCCCAACCTACGAGAATATTACAATTACTTCCGACCTCAAACGTGGTAGGTATGTACCAAGGTACATAATATACGAGTTGTATTAGTAACCTAACCGTGGTGTGTACGAAACTCTACTAAAACTGAATTGAATATTTGGATGTACAGAGGTCAGTATAGTGTGCTGTCACAGGTAGAGATTGTCTTTAGATCATTACCATTATTGTTATTATTATTATTATTTATTAGATAATCTTGAATTATTAAAAATATTTGTTTCCTGGTAATCTTCCGAAAGTTATAAGGTACGATGTCAATGGCAACCATTTATGTACAAAAACTATTCATAAAATCGTCGTTCTATATAAAGAGGCAATCGTGCGACATAAATGTAGCACCTGTTAATCGATATTTTCCACTTTGAAGAAAATTCATGAATCATAAATATTATGTATTGATAAGTAAACATTAATTGTAAATTATATACCCATAGTGCATATTAGGTAATTTTAACATTTTATTCGTTCCAATTGTAATACGCAAAACGTTAGAAAAATAAAATATCTGTGCCCAGAACAAAAACATATTATTTATGTTGGAAAAAAACTAATTTCTACTATTAAAGTTATAATCTGCAACAAATAGCGACTGTTTATAAACAAAAAAAAAAATTGAATTTTCACTGTGAATCTCGAAATCCTTGTTTGAGGACCACTCTAAAAATGCAAATTTTGGAAAATCCTTTATTAGTGGGTTTCTACGAAATAAGACAAAATTACTGACCAAATCCCATGCTCAGGACAACTTATTTAAACCTCGTTATAAGATATATGGTATTATTATAGAGTTATGACGTGCTGATAAAAACAGCAGATAAGAAAAATCAATTGTAAAGTGCGAAGATGGTCTCAATCTCGATTTACATACTATAGGTTCATGAAAAATTGTTACTCTTCAAAAATTAATTATCGTTCTAAGTGTGTCGCATTTTTTATGAATTTGAATTAGGTTGAACAAAAAGTGGCCCGGCTGCCCATCATAGTGTTTAGGCTCGATCATTCTGCAGTCAGTCAGGACACGTTCGGTAACAATATATAATTCAGGTGTGGATACGATTGATTTTCTCGGTTCATAAAAAATGATTTTTGAACGAACAATAATATACCTATTGTTGACTATTATTTTTATATAATTTTATATCACCGTGTGGAAAAATCATTTCTACCGACCTGTTCTTCGGTTTCCGCACGGCGAAATAAAACATAATATTACACGGTATAGGGTTCTAAGTCTAAACTATGATGAATAATACGGAATAATACTAATCCTGCAATTAAGTTTCAAACAATTTCAACAAAACTCGACGGATATTAACACGGAAAAGTAATAATAGTCTCACGCATTAAGGCCGGGTGAAGTTTTTATTATAATAACACCGCCGCCGTGTTTATCACGGAAATTCCTAAGCGTCTTTTACACTCTGCTCTGCTCGGTTTAATCACATAACTTTCAACTGAGTGTGCCACTAATAAGCCAAGGGAATCATAACGAATAATCTACTTCCCGAGTGGAAAATTTATATTTTTACTAAAAGGTAATTAGTTTCCTAATGGGTGTTTGACGCTAAAAAATTGAATCTACCGTCGAGAAAAGTTTATGGTGGTGTTGTATGGGGTCCGTCTATTATTTATTATAAGTAAGTAGGTGGGTAGGTGGGTACGGCAACACATCGTTTTTAAATAAGTTTTCTCTTTAATAAAAATTTAGATTTTTTTTTTTTAAACAACTACCTACCTGCTACGGTTTAATATTTTTGCGTCGGTTTTTTTTTATTCGTATAAAAAACTGACGGCGTTCCCAGCAGCGTGTGCGATGGGTCTGGGCGCGCTTATATCCTTATAAAAACGCATTAAATAAAACCAGCTTTTCATCCGAGGCAGATTTAAAATTGAGTTTTTCCCCCGTTCGACGGGTGTTGTAAACCTGCACTTAATAATATATTATATATATATGGTTTCGACAAACATGATGGCACACATTGTACGATGGAAAAACGACGGAGTGCGAGGGCCGCGGCGGTGGGGTGTAAATTATTAGAAAAACGCGAACGTGAATATGACCAGAATATAGCTTCGCCTCGGCCGCCGATCGCTGAGGGTTATTCATTTTTTTTTATTCCTAAAGAAAAGCAATCGCACTTTTAAAGGTCTGCGACACGTCGTGAAATGTATTTGCGGTGACTCCTCGTCGCCTCGCTATTATTCTAATGACCCGACCCACCACCCACACATCGCATACCCGCAGACACCCACGGAACTCAACCATATTATACAATATACCTATAACATTGTGATGTTTGTCCGTCTCCGTAGACCCTGCAACCCCTCGTTAAGGCGGCGCTCCGATTATCCGTTCCCACGTGGTGCATACGCCGAGTGGAGTTTTCATTTAACGTCGACGTTTTTAAAGTTTTCTCCCACGTTTGCAATATTCAGCTCGTGAGACCTGGTTTTTCGAAGAAAAAAAAAACAAAAGGAACAAAATTTCCGATATAAACAAACACTGCTGCGGAGTGGACGACTTTTGGGAGTGAATAACATTAAAATTATATCATAAATAATTCATAACTCTGGTCTGCGTTGGTTAAAATGTATTTTCATAAAAATTTGTGTACCCCGGTTTGTATACACTGTGTAAACTTTACGGTCTTCCAGATCTAAATATTATTATTTTTTTTTCACATATAAAAACCGTTATTGAAAAGGTCGCATTACTTGAAGGGTTTCTGTTTTTAATTTTTTTTTTTTTTGTTTTTACCCGACTGAAATAAAATATATCAAAGGAAATAATAATCGTAGTATTTATTTTATTTATTTTTTTTTATAGATTTGCGTTTTTCACATAAAATCATTTAAAACCTTAACAAAATAAACATATTTATTGATTATATCGAATGTAAAGTAATATTATATTATTATGAGCCGTGCCGAAAAAACACGGCACCACTTAAACGTATACAAAGTCATAAAATACAATAATACACAATACCTACCTAAAGCATTTAATTTAATTTTTGAGGCAAATAGACTTTTTTTTTTCATGCAAATAAAATATTTTAAAGACGTTTCCTTTACGTACCTATAACAACTCATATAGTACAACATAATACGATGTATAATAACAAATAATTATAATTTACAACATAATATATATAGTTTATTATTTTATTATTATGTACTCGTAGTCTATGTGTTGGTATGCTCATACTTGTGGTACAATATACGTGGTATAAATATCAACAGTAATTAAAAAAGTAATATTGCACATTGCAAAATGAAAAAAACCTAAAAATAATTTGTATTTGGATAGTTTAAAATATCCCTTACTCACATCCCCTGCAGTTACAATAATCATACAAACGTATTAAATTAATACGTTTATCCACTTAACTCTAAAAATATGATCACTGTAGTTACTGTACAACGCTGATAAGTATAGTTACAAATAACTACAACATAATTACAACATAACGTAATAATACATGGTTTATTTATTAACAAGTACTCGTAGTGTATGTGGTGGTATGCTCATACGTGTGGTATAATATACGTGGTACGTGTTGATTATTAAATTTATATTACACTCCTTAAAGTTTAAAAAGATTTAAAACCGTTTGCGTTTTAATATTTTTAAATATCCTTTACTCATATCCGCCGCACGGCTGCAGTTACAAAATAGGTAATAATACAAATGTATTTTATTTTCGTCCACCAACTATAAAAAATGTGATGACTGCAGTTACTCTTTGACAAAAAAAAAATAATATATACAATATATCAGTCTCGTCCAGACAAAACGACCGTATTTTTGAAATGATGTTGTTACAAGTCTCTTTGTCGTCGAAACGTCCGGATTTTTCAATAACACAAATGAATGTGAAGGATACGAGGAAAAGCTCTGGGGAATTTATCGAATGAGTAAAGACGTACGATTAAGAAAGTAAGTTGTACCCTCGATTGTTGTCTTTGATTCTCTCTCTCGTCTAAGACATTATAAGCAACGCACTCGGTGTATCATATTTTATTAAAACCAGATTGACCCATGGTGTGTACAACGGATACATATTTTAATATTATATTAAAATCGAAATAAATTTTAGTAGTGTTTCAAGTATAAATAAAACGTATGGGCAGCATAATATTAGTGTAGAAATAGTAAAATATATTAATATGGTTTATTACATTTTTGAAGAACGTACGAATCGTTATATTTTTATACATTTTTAAAATTTTGGTATTTATTTACATAAAAAAATTGTTCAAGTAATTGTACATGATGTAATATAAAGTTTATACAGAGCGCCCTGAAGTTTTGCATTTTATGAAAAAAAATATAAATTCGTAAAATTGTTTAGTAAAAATGTAATTATTACTATATATTATTTACTAAAATGAAATATTAAAAAGTACTGATTAATATTATGTTTGAGCAGCTTATTATAAATGTAGAAATAGTACCTAAATGTTTCATTACGCTTTTGAAGAACGTACAAAATATTGTTTAGATATATATTTAAAATGTTGGTATTTATTAACATAACAATTTCTTTAAATACATTTATAAGATATTGATAATTTAACATAAAAAGTTATATATAGGTAATATAATGCTTTTACAGCGTGTCCCATGAAGTATGCACTTTTAAATAAATAAATACATTTGTAGAGTAGCTTAATAAAAATGCGTTTAATACTAATAATATTGTGGCTTGGTGAAAGAAGGGCCAATGTCATATTTTGACAATGTTCAGAAATTTAAAATATTAAATTTGATGTAAGTTGAGTAGTATGTTATGTGAAAATAAGCATAAAGTGTGAGCAGCATATTATTATCATATTATAATTATTGCAGAATTAATAGTGAAATTTGTTCTATCAAAATTTCGAATAACGTACAAATCATCATATGGATAATATTTTTTTTAAAACGTTGGTATTTATCAACATAATTATATCATTTTTTTCAAATACATTTATATCAATACAATGCTCTTACAGTGTGACGAATAATAACAACTCGATCATTCGTATAAATTGCATCGCGATTTAAGATACAACAAAGTATCCATTTGATTTTATATACCTACCGTAAACATATTAATATCATAAAACGAGAAAGTAGAGATCGGTTGTATTATAATAATATAACAGTGGTGCGACGTGTTCTTTTGATAATTCGATTTCGAAAACTCCATTGAATTTATTTGTTAATCCGATAAACAAACATAAATAATTATATGTATATTGTACGTATATACACGCGTATAAGGTAACAATCGTAATTACCGCATTTAAAACGAAATCAAAATTGATTAACTAGTATGTTATGTGAAAATAAGCATAAAGTTTAAGCAGCATATCATATTATAATTATTGCGGAAATAGTAAAATATGTTTTATTACAATTTTAAATAACGTGAGTACAAATCATTATTTCGATAATCATTTTAAAACGTTGGTATTCATCAGGATAATTATATAAATTGTTTTAAATTGATTTATATTATAATCTCCTTACAGGGAGACGAGTGACGACCAATACCAACTCGATCATTCGTATACATTGTACAGTGATTTAAGATATAAACAATTATCCATTTTATGTCATGTACTTACCGTAAACGTCGAATGAGAAAGTAAAGATTTGTTGTGTTGAACAAAAATGTAACAGTGATACGACAAATTACGTGTTCTTTTGAGAGTTCAATTTCGAAAACTCCATTGAATTTATTTGTCATTCCTTTAATGCGCACATGCTTATATTATGTAATATACACATCAAAGTTAGTTAAATAGTATGTTAAGTGCACGTAAAGTTTAAGCAGCATATCATATTATAATTATTGCAGAAACAGTGAAATATGTTTTATTACCTACGATTTTGAATAACGTACAAATCATTATTTCGATGATATTTTTGACAACATAATAATTATATCAATTTTTTAAAATTAATTTATATTATAATCTCCTTACGGGATGACGACTAATAACAGATCGATCACTCGTATCCATTTTATAGCGATTTGAGATACAAAGAATGTTCCATTTGGTTTTATGTACTTACCGTAAACATCGAACGAGAAAGTAAAGATTTGTTGTGTTATAATAATATAACAGTGATACGACAAATTACATGTTCTTTTGAGAATTCAATTTCGAAAACTCCATTGAATTTATTTGTCATTCCTTTAACGCACATATAAATATATATATATACAAAGTAATAATCATAACTACAACGGCGGTGTTAGCGGAGAAGAGGTTCGGCGGTGGCGGGACGCGAAAAAAAAACCGAGTCGCGTTTAAAGTCCCTCTGGTTTTATAACTTCTGACGACGAGAATCCTGACGCCACCGATCAAGTCGCCCTCGCTCGAGCCATTTACTATCCGAATCTAACTTTTTGTTTTATCATTATAGTTATTTCTCGTTTCCGAGATAATATCATCTCACTGTTTTACGCGCAACAACCCCGAAAGCGAAACTTTTCTTAACGTCCACCTCCGTAATGTGCATATACAGTATATAGTACACCACCGTATAATAATAACCACCCTCGCGATAAAAGGTTCGCAGAGGATACTCAGGTTTGTTCCCGGAGCCAGAGGGATCGGGGATGAAAACCGGAGGGGCCAAAGACGACCGGGGAGGATTTGCAAAACGCGCACAGCCGACGCAGTGTTTCAATTTCCCGTTTTTTTTTTTTTTTTTTTATTAATACGATTATTATTATTGTTATTGGTCCCGAGAAATCCCGGGGAAATGTGTTTTTTAGATCCCCCGAAGAATTTTCGTTCCAGACAATAAGATGACACGCTAACTTTAAAAGAAAATATTAAAACGTCGAGAAGAAGAAAAACTTTATGTTTTTCCATTTGCCAAACCGTTGTTGAGAGGAACACACATTTTGCTAAACTACTAATTTAAAATTGTTTTGATTACGGTTAGAGTAAAAAGAAAAAAACATTAGCCAGTCGGTTTTATCGTCAAAATTTAAATAACAATTCGTGTTGATAATAATCGCAGCTACGATATTAATGGAAATTATATGCACAAAATATATTTCAAACAAAAGTCATTATTATTCTCAGTTTTAACTACGACATTTTTTTTGTCCAATGCTTGAACACGTTTTATACAGTTTTTATTCGACAAATTCCGTAGAAATCGCACCAGCACCACTACTATGACATTTTCATAACAATCTTAAGAGGATGTCAGCGCAATATTTGTTTTCCCTCTCAAACCAACGTGTTACATAATATATTATTATAGATTTAATGATTTTTGAGTAATCTTAGGGTAAACTTAGGGACACAAAAACTATAAAGGGAAATATGTTTGATAGTAAGACAAATCACTTGTTAAACATTTTGTTGTTTTTTGGCTTAGTAATAATATTGACTTTCAAAATAAAAAAAAGTGAGTAAGTGGATGTCGCTCTGCTGTACAGTAGGTTACAAGTGGGTCACTGCGTAATGGATTGTATTGAATTTGAATTCAATCACATCATTGTATACGAAAAACGATTCTGAGCGGAGACGGTCCGCCGGTCTGAATATTTTATATTATTATTATATTTTATTGTAGCCTGTAAGTTGAATTAATATTATTAATTACTACAAAACAAATAATTTTTATTCGTTTCTATGAAGATAAACAAAGCGTTACAAAAAAAATTTCTAATTTGTCGATGTTTTTTCCCGTGACATTAAATAATTATTGATAAAATCGAAAAATGACCTCTCTAAAGTACCTACCTACCAACTTGATCCAATTTTTCGAAATATGTATAAGGTACCTACTGTGCACTGCAATCTAAGAACTCCTTCTGGTAAAAATGTTGTATACAGAATAAAAAAAAAATAATTATAATAAACACCCTTCTAGTGGTTTACACTAAGTCCACCGCTTAGCTCAGAATCTAAAATTTAAGTGTCTGTAATTTTAAATGATGCTAAAATTGCTTTGAGAATATATTTAGACAAATCGATATGTCCAACTCTGAAAAATATTATTTTCTATCGTTTTTGTAATAAGTGATTTTACTCTAAGATGAATGGAAAACATAAAAAAAAATATGAATTTTCTTGAAATGCGATTCGTCTATAATATTATGTGGCGCGTGAGCCACATAGAGAAAACATACATGCAAACATGCAAACATCCTCTGAACAGTTTTCGTCGTAAAATTTTATTTTGGCTGAATAAAAGATATGAAAAAAACCCTATTAAATGTGTTAATATTATATAATGTTATAAATACGAATATCAGCGTACGTTTATTTCCGAATAGAGACGACAAAAAATATACGCTTAGAATTATTTATTACACTTAAATCTTTTTTTTTATATCGTGTGTCCCGGATTTATTAATAATAAAATTAACGATAATTTAATTGACATTTTTAAGTGCTCGCGTATTTAATAAGTGGTACAGCCAAATTAACTTTACAAAATATTATGTAGTGAAATGACTAAAACGTTCAAATAATTTGTAGTCGAAAATTCGATAGTATGCAGCACTCAGATAATCACGTATTCGTGTTTATTAGGCATCTTAAAATATTTGAATAAATAACTTGTGTTATACATTCACGTGTGTGTGCTGAATATATCGACTGACATAATTTTAGTCAGAGATTTTACGGTTGTACACATATATATGCAAATAGGGCGATTTTCCGAGCATTCTTTCCTCCCCGTTTATCCTTTAATAATGTATTTATTCAAATTTTGATTTTTCGGAATTTTTCGGCATCACTTTTCATGACCATGTTTCAGATACCTTCTAGGATTTTTTATTCAATTTGAAAGGAGCGAACCACAGCTGCAGTGACACAAATTTATTTTTATAAACGAAAACCACTCTCTAGCTCTATACTGCAAATGGGGTTAAGCAGACGAATTTATTGTACATTTTTATGGACCTAAATCTAGATTTAAACGAATATTCAATGAATTGTATCAAAACTCTGTGTACTAACAACTATAATAAATGATACCTATTAATCTATTACGATTAAGTTTTTAAATCAAATAAATTATGCAATAATAGTATTAGTATTGATGTGCGTATTCGCCTTTAGGGTTCTGAAATTGAAATATTTCAAAATTTAAAACGTTACTCTTTTCGAAATATTTCAATGAAATTATGAAAAATATTTTTTTCTACTTTAAAACGTGTTCGGTTAGAGATGATTGGAAATAGTAATATATTGACTACTCACAGAAAACATCGATAACGAATAACTTATCAGTAATCGACCAAAGCTTACCAATAGTTACTATGCCTATTATACTATAATGGTTATGACTTATAAATGAAGTTTCTAACTGTATTACTGCACAAGTACAACATATTGTACATTGGTATTAATATTGCATTATAATAATTTATAAATCATATCAGAAAAACTAGAATCTTAGGTGATGGAAAATCAACAATATTATACAATAAAGTAATACATTAATATAACTTACATTGTTATTTTAATATATACTTATTAGTAAACTGTAAACGTATAACTACACTTTTCACTACTATAGTTTTAATTGTAGAGATATAATTTAGTTTTATATGCTTGTGTTTCATAAGTTTTTTTTATTCACAGTATAATTAACCAACTAAATTTTTATTTTTATTTTTTATGTGTTTTAAAATATGTTATGTTGCCGAGTTGGCTTATGAGTTTGTAAGTTAATAGGCTTCGTTTTAATTCTTTATACTACAGATTTGTCAAACAACTTCTACATTATAATAATAATATATTCTAAAATATATGTTACACATTTTCTGTGTTTCACATACAATAGACCGACTTTTAAAAACGCTCCCTTGCAAGTTGACGACTATAAACTTTTAGACAATATAATAAACATTTATTATTTTTAATAAAAACGAAATATTTCATGATAATGTCATGAAATTTTAAAACTCTAAATTCGCCGTGCTCGGAAAATTGTTATAGATTAACAATCGCACAGCTGGTAGCCGAGTGTAGCATGTATTTTCATGTACATTTCGATTGGAAATTTAAACGAGCAAACGATGTTTTTAAAATCAAACAAATAAAACACAATTTTACTGTTCGTTCGTCAATATACTCGCGACCACCATGTGCAACCCTTCCCAGCTTAGTTGTTTGTTTTTTTCCTTTCGAGTGCGGAACCGAACTACACTCTCACCACACTCGTGCAAGTTGTGTCTTCCGATTTTCAGACGATTCTTAAGGATTTAGCACTTGACTTTACAATCCTCCTAATAAAAATAAATAATAACAAAAGCTTTTTTCGTGTGATTTTCACGATTCCGCTAAATCAACAATAATTTTCAAATAGAAAAAACACGTTCGGCTCAGTAATGAAATTCGGTCCAGACGAAGACAAATAAGTGTAAATATATTCAGTGCAACCACCGCTGTTCTTCTGAATACGATTATTTAGAATTACTCTGATTTTACGTCCATAACAATTTATATCAATTTAATATACCTATGACTATGACGTCATACAGTGTTTTTTTAAGGGGCCTGAACTTAGACACCCGGAAAACCGTCCAAAAATGATCTAAAAATTTGCAAATAATTTCATAAAAAAAAAATGCATTATAGTCGAGATAATGTCCTCGAAAAATGACAAGAAAATATTGTTCGATCAATTGTTATCCTTGAGCGAACGAAAATACGAGCTAAACGAAATAAACGTGATCACGATGTGATACCAACTGACCAATAATTAGTTGTTACTGGTTTAAGTCCCAGAATGCATTTAACAGCTGTTAATTGTGATACATATAGAACTCATAATGACGTTATGGACGTTATGGACTTATATTGAAATCATAAATAGTACGATCGAAAATATAGCGGAGAAATATGTATTTAAATAATATTTTGAAGTTTCATTTTAACCTAAAAATGTAAATCATGTATAATTATGCACTAAAAATTAACAAAATTATCTAAAAATTATAAAAAAAAATGTATGTTTACAATAATCTGATGTATGAAACGGATTTTGTTATTAAAAAGCATTGCCTGGGACTTCCCGAAATATACTGCATTTCGAGTTTAATTCCGGGGCCTAAATTTATTTTGAGTTGTAAACTCCACACCAGAATACCGGTTTGATAAAAAGGTAATGAACAGGTCTACTTTAAATTACTGTTTTATTTTCTTACCTGTAACGGATCTATGGAAAGTCAGACTGTCCAATAGGACTTGTCTATGTAAAACTAAATAATATGTCTTAACTAAGTAAACTCTAAAATTCAAAAACAAAAAAAAATATGGATAATTGATTTATATCAGACTTAATAGTTAGAATATCTACAAATTGTATGGCATAGTTTTAGTTCAAAATATAAGTTATAACATAATATTAAAATGTCATAATAAAACATACCTACCTACATATAATATTTTGATTATTACAATTATCATGATATTGGCAATTACGATTTGTATGATTCGTTCAGACAATTATTATTTTTCTTTTTAAGTTT
This sequence comes from Acyrthosiphon pisum, assembly GCF_005508785.2. NCBI lineage: Eukaryota > Metazoa > Arthropoda > Insecta > Hemiptera > Aphididae > Acyrthosiphon > Acyrthosiphon pisum. The sequence goes on along the minus strand of NC_042495.1, from coordinate 31,329,249 downwards.
CATTTATTTTTTGGCAACGTATACGTAACTGTTATTTTAATAAATACGATTGTTATTACAAATTATGTTTTTTTTTAAAAAATAATTATTTGTACCTATATTATATTGATTGTACCTATACTAGCTGTTCCTTGATTTTCTTCACTGGTGGAGTTTACACGGTCCATTAAATTTACTTTAGCCCGAGTAGTGTGATCGTTATTAGTCAATGACATTGACATTTGTTTTAACTCCAATTATCATCGAATTAATATCCATCGAAATATAAACCAAAATTAACAGTACTCATTATTTTAATTACTCATTAGAGCTAAACATTTTTTTTTTTATTTATTTAGGAACTTTAACATACGTTAGTAGTTTGGTACTCCTTAGATAATATTATTATTACCGCGGTATCCACAACGGTTACGTCGTGGAAAAAAAACACTTTATTACCCAGAGTTTCACGAGTGGAAACACCGTCGCCATAGGCGTATATCGTGGGTATATTACGCGATACGACAAATAATAATAATAATATACAGCCGCACACCGTCGTAGTCACATCTATCTCTCGGACATAATTTTCGGGATAATAGGTATTACGCATAATTTGAATTAATTCCATCGCGACGTGTATGATAATAATAATAATAATATTATGTGTATAATGTATACCTACCTACCGACCTGCCTACGCAAGTATGAACCGTATATGAAACGCAAATGATGTTGGGATTGGTGAGGTGGGAGGAGGGCGGTTTATAATAATATGTTTGTTGCGCTCGCAGTCCCCGGGTTTGTACATATTATGCTCACGGTGAAATGTAGAACCTTAATTTTCCGCAGAACTCTCCCCCTCCCCCACAACCTCCCAGCCGAGCGACGCGGATGGTTTTGCCACGAACAGTTTTTCTTTTTTCTTTGGTGGGGCGGTGGTCGGCGCGGGCGGAGGGCCTCGTCGTAATGAAGTCGAAAACATCGCCGCCGTTATGCAAAGTAACACGGCCGTCTAATAATAATTCGCAGCAACACGTGTTCGTAACAACGACTCGGAGCACACGACCTGGCTACGAAGACGAGGAGCCTTTCGGGAATCGTAAAACTTTACCGCCCTCGTCGTTCGGCGGCGGCGAGGATAGGGGTGGGTGCGTGGCATACCCACACACCTACCCCGGCGCGGCGTGGGTGACGGTGTGGGTCTGTGGGCCCGGTACACATGTCATTATACTCCGAGTGAAAAATATTAAAACGCGAAGATATAATATTTACTCGTCGCAATCGTTATTTGCGCCGGTATATTGTTTCAGAAACGAGATTGCACAGGTAATTTTATATGTTATATTTTACTGTTCTAAACGAACGAACACAATGATATGTAACACGACATTTTGCGTGCGTGGGGCAACGGTTGCCTTTGCAACACAACCCACCATTTTATAACAATAACATTACCATATGGGTTTGAATAGCCTCATCGTGCCACTCGATATATTGAACTTTGTTTTAAATTTTTGAGAATTTTCAACATCAAATTACGCACTGTCAACGTCACGTGCTCGACTTTTTTCAAAACGATAGTTCACTGGTGCCGTAATTCCAGGGGACAGGCTTTTGCGTATTTTACAAACACAAAAATTATGATTATGATAATATTATAATGTGCCATTTATTTACTTTGATCAAGGCCGGAAACGATACTACAGCGCACAGGTAGGTACTATAATTCGACGGTGCTATTCAAATGTTTTTCAGATCGACGAACGACGAATCTAAATATTAATTAAAATAGCCATGAAACGCCATGAAACGACTGTTGTAGTTGTGCCCATATATAGTTTTCGCTATTCGAGTTCGGCAGTCGGCGTGACCAGACGGACAGAACATTATTATTATTTCGTAAATCTGTTCCATCGGAAAATGTTTCCATCAGTCGGCTGTAATGGAAACGAAACAGTAATAATTATTAGTTTACGTGACAGATGTCTGCTGAAAGTGGCAGGTATACGATATCGGTGGTTTCGCTATAATAATTATAATATTATCATCGGGACGGACATTCTAAAATGGAAATGTCTGTTCGTAGTGCTTACAATATTATCCCTACGTGTCTAAAACTTTAATATTTTACGCGTTGTTCTTACGCATTTATAGATAATAATACAATATGAATAATATAAACGTTGATAATATTCACTCGATGACTATAACTTTTTGTTTAATATCGTATTTAATGAAATATGTCAACGTGAAAACAGTCAATTATCCACTTGGAAACAAACAAATTACCTAGTCGATACAAGCTTAACAGAATACTTGAAAAAAGAAACACCAAATACGATTTATAATAATTTATTCAACGAACTTACACGCGGTCCGAATACCAGTTGTACTCAGATCTAATTACTGATGCATCCAAAACTGAAATGGGTATAAGAATTTCAGTGGTCCACCTAAGTTTCACTAAACAGTTAAAACTTAATAAGGAAAAAATAAAAATTATGCCTACGCGTCTATTCGATAAAACTTTAATATTTTAAGCGTTGTTCTTACACATTTATAAATAACAATTTGAATGTAAACGATGATAATACACGCTCGGTGAATATAACTTTTAATTGATTTGGCGTCTTGCCACGATGTTTTTTAAGCGCTGCGAGAAAAAAAAATAATTTGTTATGACATAATATTACTGTATGGTTGGCTAAAAAACTAAAACAATATTTGAATAGAATAAATTGAAAATGTAATTATTATTTGTTACCCAACAAGTAAATGCCTATTCGATACTTAAGGTTTTCAACAACTGCAGTCAGAGTAAAGTTTAAAGTGTTTACTTTTCAAAAACCAAAACCGGGTCAATATAGGCAATCACTACGTTTTTTTTTTTAAAGAAGTATTATTTTGAATATTATTCGTCAGCGAAATAATAATAAATATAACTTGTCTTGAACGCTTCTTCAACTCGGACATTTTTACTCAATTTCGTTATAAAGTGGATTAATATTTGGATCAAAACTATAAGAAGTATAATTAAGACTGCAGAGGAGAAATTGATAATATTATATATCTTATCATAATTAATTTAAAACTGTACCTATCGATTATGTTCATAGTATTAATACCAATCGTTTCGTTTTTACGGTTTAAATTAAATTTCAAAATATGATATTTCGATTTAAACAGTAATTACCGTTCAAACATTTTTTTATTTGTCCTAATAAATATTATGTTGTTTAAAGAGTCTCAAAAGTGTACGGCAATTGGCCGAAATATCTTCAGAGCTATATTTTACGTCACTACCCACCTGGCTACAGTGAAAACAACGCTGTACAACGAAAATATCTCGAAATAAAATAATCTCTCGACCAGTAAATTATATCGAGCACGTCATAATATATATGGTATTCATCTACCGCTCGTTAGATAATCTCCCCGTAGAACCAGAGAAAACTTGATAAATTACGTTCGGAAATTTGTTCGAAGGAAAAAAGTTTGAACTCTTCATTAATTATTTTAGACTGCATAATTTGTATAGGTAACGATGTTGTACATAATTTGTTTACGTTAATGTTATATATAATAGTTGTCTTAAAATATTCTCGAGTAAACAATATAATGTTCGAGTATTTTTTATTATTTTTTATTATTTTTTTCAGAAATCCGCCACCCCCTCACCACGGTATATTTCCCCAAATGTCGTCGGACAAAGATGGAAATTAATGAGAAGTAAACTGAAAATACGTATCGCCCCGTTGTGGTATCGTTACGGACGTAGGGTTCACATTCTACGGTAGATACTTGTCAACTTGATTGCTGATTGATATTAATACAATTATTCGATCTGTTTTGTTGCCAAGGCGACTGGGCGAAATATTCTCTGACGTGCCTCTTTCGGTCGGACATCTAACCCTAAACCATCGATCTATACTGAAATCACGTCGCCTAGATGTGCATAATATTATATTGTACTTTCCTAATAAAATATTAATTCGCTATAAAACATAACAATAATAATAATAGTTTATTTGACATAGGCGAATGTTATAGTACGGAGTAATACAATATTATAGACAATACTTGTGAATACTATCAATGCGTATACGAAATACAGCAATAAACGATATACGATTTACTCGAACGTGGGTAGTCGATTTTAGTCGATTAATGGCATGATAAGAGAAATCGAAAACTTAAATATTGTTTCATTTCACTCGATAGCCCGAAACGACTGTAACTACTAATTCTGAGTGTGGTGATTAATAAAAAAAAAAAAACGTCGTTCTTAGATAAAAAAAATGGCACGTTAAAATATGCAGGGTGTTTCTTTGAGCGAGCTCACTGGGGCGGAACGAAAAAATTTATTTTGTAATTTAATTTTATAATAGTATGGATAACTTGTGTTTTAGTAAGTATAATATGTAAAAAAAAAAATGTCAACGTAGAGTGTTGTTTCGAGGTGTAGCCGAGCATTTAAAATCTATATATAAAAATAGGTGACAAAAAACTAAAGTATCATTATTTGTATTACTTTTCGATATTATCAAATTTCTTTTGACCATAGTTAATAGTTTAATATATATATTAAATAAGACAACCAGCATTATTACCATTTGACTAATCATAAGTATCGCACTATTTATCATCGAGTGTGGACGTAAACGACGTTATATAGTGCAAATATAAAGTTATTAACGCGTTTAATTTTCAACTCATATCTGATGTGGCTATTTGTACCAGAACTAAATCAAAATGTCCAATATTTGGTGACACTCGTGCTCTTAGTAATTTAGTTTTACCCACCTATGCAGATGTAATGAAGTTCTATTTACAAGTAAGAAACCGATAAAAACAAAATAGTAATGAAAAAGATCCAACTGTTAAAATAATTTCTGAAATAGTAGTGACAGATGTAAAAAAAATATAGCAGAAAGCCTCTATTCCAATATCATCGCACATTCGTGCATTACAATTGTTGATATATTATCACGATATGCACAAAAAAATAATTAAATCTATTAAAAACAGGAAAAATACATTAACTTTTAAATTAAATCTAGAAAAATTTCGGAATAATGCAAAAGACACACTTTTTGATTTAGCAGCGTACAAATGTATTGAATTCTATCTTTGCTCTTTTGAAAAAGCTCGTAAAGTTCACATTAGCAAACAAATGTTTCTGAAAGACCAAATATCAATGAGCAAATGGCCATGTCATCGGTTGATGTTTTAACAACCAAAAAACTTAATAAAAACATGCACAGAAAAGAAATAGAACATCCTTATTTTTCCTTTTAATAGAGTACATTTATTTAAGTACCATTTTTTTAGAATTTTTAGGTATACCAAAAAACCATAATTTCAAATTACTAATAGCTTATGACCCCACTTAAAAAGTGTCCTCATATTTCTCAAATGAGAACCTCATTTTTATTACTGCAATTTATTTGGCGGATAGTTTCACGAACACGTTGATGCATTCAAATCAAAATTCTAACTAGTAGTTTCTGAGTTATTAAAATGTTTATAAAAAGGACACTAATCCTATTAATCTACAAATACAAATTATATATTGTAAAATTGAATGTGATGTTATTTATTATACTTTGATAATTTTTATAAATTATTTATATATAATATATATAAATAATTTAAATATTATTTAAAATAATTATTTTTATAGATCAACCAAAGTAATTACTAAATTTTCAAATCATCTAATCCCTCATGACCCACATCTACTAAACTCATTACCATAGACATAGTATTATCCTTAAAACACAAAGTTAATTGTAAACACAATGTAACTCAAAATACCAGTCGGAATTTTAATTGACATACGTAAAAATTCTCAAAAAAATATCTGTTTAGGGGGAAAGCAGGGTTTCTGTTTGAAAAACAAAAGTTTCTATTGTCGTAGGATTATCCTCAAGTGGTGCGAAAATTCTCAAGTATTCGAAAATATGGTCTTCGAGTGTGTTTAAAAAATCTAAAAATTGGAATTCGAAAATATGGATAATTTATCCATACAAATAAGGCGAGCATGCTTAAAAAATCGCCCAGTATACCTCCTAATAATAATTATTCAGAACAATATTCTGTTTTATTGTTAGTATAAGATTATAAATAAAACGAATAGAAAAAATGTCATTGTCGAAAACAATAACCTAGTTTTAAATTAAATGACGAATTGGTGTAAACTGAATTTAAAATAAAGCACACGAAAAAATTATTTCGGACCTTATCTAATATTAATTAATTAACGGCCGACGAGTAGGGGACTCCATAAAACCGAACCGTATTCTGAAATTGGACGTAAAAGGGCGCAGTATAGTAATTTCCAAAATGCCAGATCATTAAGCTCACGAGCATTTCTGCATATAAATCCTAACAGTCGCATCCCTTATTATATTATGCTATAGTTATGCTTAGCAGATCCCTACTTGGGTACTTAGGATGATGAGGGGAGGGGGGTATCCCCATTGCATTCTCGGGCCCTGAAATAATTAGGCTTCCCATACATTATTACTTTAATACAGTCGTATACGTTTCAATTGCATCAATCGACACCAAATAATATCTTATGTAGACTTATAGCACGCAACTCATGTACAATCTTGAAAAAAAAATTCAATTCGAAAATGCGGTGTAGCGAAAAAATATGCAATAATTTAAGTCAATTGGCCAATAATAAAAAATGTCCGTGTCTCGAAATAATTTCCTAAACGGGGGGCTCTGATGCTTGGTAAAGGAAATATCATATTTTGAAAGTATAACGTACCTATATGTTATAGCAATGTATAATTTCAACGATTTACAACAATAATTTACTACATGGTACTTTATAATAATTAGCAGTTACAATGATCACTCGAGCAAATTTTCCACTTTGGATGAGAGGTGTAGTGTTAAAACGTTCAATCATCGTGTGGACTGGTAATTGTTGAGAATAATCTTAAAAACAAACTGGATGGACGTAATTGGAAGGGAAAATTGTGTAACATTACAAAAGTAAGCACAAGCACAGTAAAAAATTAAAACGTTGTCGTTTTAGTAGCGTAGGTAATCAATCGATAAAAAAATTCTATGCGCCAAATAATAATACGAAAGATATGAAAACAACAATAAATAATAAATAAGTAAAAATTATATTTTGATAAGTCAGAACGTTTTGTCTACCGTTCACGATTTATCGGTAAATTATTGTGTGTTTTCCTTTATAAATCCTTTGTACATTTCCTGAATATACGAATTTAATTTAGATTTTCAGGATTTGTTCTAAACACGAGTTCACAACCAACTATATTTTATCAGTATAATAATATTAATATTACATTTTAATTGCATAAACATATTTCCTGAGTAGATATTTTTTTGACAAATTTTGATTTTCTATTAATACCGAATATTATAGAGCCAATAGTTTATATTTTATTACATAAAATACTGATATTATCTTATATAATAAATCTTTACGATTTAAAATGTCGATGAAAGGATCGGTGAGGTAGATAAATGATTTTATACCTCAAGAATGTATTATGCATAAATTCACTATAATACACACCGTCTGACAAAAATAAAAATTGTAATAATTTCATTGTCATAAATAGCGTAACTTTCAGGTGAAACATTTTTTTTTGTATGTAAATATATTGTATATATAAAATAACTATTGTATCTTCAATATTTTTGTGATATATAATATATCCTTACAAGGATCTTTTAAAATTACATTTTAATGTGAAAAATTTTTTATTGGCAGCAATTTAAAACAAAATATAAAAATTGTCATGTCTATAAATAGCACAAAAAAACCGAAATATTTTGAAAATTTTATCATGTACGAAGAACGATAATATAAACATATGGTGAACATTAAAAGTGTCTATATGTTCATTAGTTTTTGATCTATATAAAACAAATGAAAACGAACAACTAACCTAACCTAACCAATAACCAACTAGTTTCACTTTTGATATCAGAAAAGGTGCTTTTACAACATCAAAATGTCAATGACTATAATAAAAAAACAAGCACATCATTGTGAACCAGGGACTGGAACCTTGATGATTTTTATGGTTCCGGTTCCGGTTTGGTTCCAAGAAAAACTAAAATTTCTTTTTTGGTTTCTATTCGGTTCATAAAAAATTGAAATTTTTTTACCTGTTTTGGTTTTATACTAATGTAAAAAAATGTTTAAGGTAAAAGTATCGGTTATGGTAAGATTCCGGTTTTAAAATTATTTTAAATATGGGTTCCGGTGAGTTTTCGGTTCCCAATTTTCAAAGGGCTCCGGTTCCAAAACAGGTTATTTTCGGTGAGGTTCCAGTCCCCGTTGTAAACACGATAGATTCGTAGCACCGGATCTCTGCAGAATCTAAAAACATACATCGACCCGTGAAATCGAAATTACGATCAAAACGTTCAGTTTTGATTTCAAGCCTAGCAATAAAAACTACAATCGTCGTGTACCGCCGACAGACGATAGTTACAATGATATGTCACGTGCGTAGCAGTCATCCACGTAGGTACAATGATTCTAATGTCAATACGATTTACGGTCGTTTTAATATCATAATAATATATATTATATCGTCAACGTTTTATCAAATACGTAATAAAACACGACGACACAAAGCTTTTTTCACCTACCTAGGTTACTATATTATATACGTCCCTCGTACGAGCTTACAGCCTCGGGATTTAATGCCGCCAAACGGGGCGAGTTGGGGGACGCATTCGGTACAATCATTAAATAATAATACACCTTTAATCGTAAAGTTTGCCGTACCCGAGTGTGTGCGACGCCAGTGTTGTTAACGGGTCCGGAGTTTCGGTAATAAACTCCTCTCCGGGTCAAGGTGCTGCGGAAACTTAAAGTACCCATCTTCGTTCCGATTGACGAACTCGTTAGTTAGGTAACTCTAATGCCTATTACCCTTAATGCCGTAATCTAATTTCGAAACATTTAAATAACAAAACAACATCGGCTCTCCTTGCCGCTATACACCCACGAACTTCGTAACAGTATCATCCAAAATTTACGCTACGACGGTTTCCCACGTAAATTAAGCGAACGTTGATGATAATCCCCCTTATATATATATATATATATATATTATAATAGACTTTGAATAATATAAATTAATCGATGTAAATATTTTATCGTTTTCGATACCTACGCGCGGCGCGCCGGGACAAGTTTGTCGGAGATTAATCGTTAAATAGGTCATTGCGTGAGGTTAAGTACGCGGAATTTGGGAAAACATTTTAAGGGTGAAAATATATCAAAGTTTTAATATTATAATGAACGAGTGCAAACGAAACGTTATGAAATCTTAATGGAACTTTGAATTAACAAGGAGCTCAACAGTTTAAATTTATAAATAATTTTTTCTACGAACAAACGAGATATTTTCAACACACCGAATATATAATACGTACAACCGAGCCAAACGGAATTTCTTCTTGTACATTATTTTTCTCTACTTGTTTGTTGGTGTAAAATAAAAAATATAATAATATCATTGCACGCACAAATTTATGTTACTTTTTACAAAATAGGAAATAATTGCAGCGCCAGACTTAATGTTTAAATATAATAATAGTATGTACAGTGTACACCTTTATGGAAGGCGCAACATACATAATATGCATAAAATCCATATATTAAGATATCATGATTTTTTATTAGAAATTGATAAATGTCTCAATTTTCCATCGACGCTTTGTATACTATAATGTATAGGTAATTCAACTAAACATTTAGAGTAAATACAACCATTTGAAATTTGTCAATCTAATTCAATTGTGCAAAAATGCTGATTTTATTAATGTCATTATTTTATGACTTTTTCCAAATATGAAATGATTGTGGTGTCGCTGTATTAATTCTTAAATATAATTTGCGTACACTTTACAGAAAGCGTAATACGCATCGAATCTATATCTCACAAATTATAACATAATATTATTTTTTTTATTAAAGATTGATTATCACCTGAATTTTCTATTTACACGTTATATATAACACATAAATATCCATGTAGGCACGTTAGCTGTACATTTACAGTTAATACTACCATTTGAAATTTGTCAATGTAATTCAAATTTACGAAAATGCTGAACATAATTATTTTTTTTTACTTTTTTCAAAAACCTAAATAGTTGGGGTGTCGCAGTATTAATTATGATGTTGTGTACACTTTCTAGAAAGCGTAATATGTATCGAATATATATTTCATAAATTCAAAAATACTATTATTTTTATTATAAATTAATGATTGTTTCAATTTCACATTAATACTCTATATTATACGCACCACATGTGTGAACTATAAGTTAGGTAATACTGTAAACACAAATATTATTTTAACTCATTCTGTACAATTAAACTGTGCAAAAATTCACACTTAATTATTATTATTTAGGATCACACACACACACATTGAATTTAATACAAAACCATTTTAATAGTGTTAATTAGCGTATAATATAATTTAGATTAAATGTTTGAACGATTTTCACTGAACGACTAATGCGTGATCGCTAAAAAATAATGATTATTTAGTCCGATTAATAAAAGTCACGACAAAATATGCATAAAATATCATTGACGAATAGAAAATTTAAATATGACGTTCAACCCGACCTAACCTGGCCTACAACTATTATACACGATGACGTGTTTAAGTGAGATAACTTGACATTTGCGCGTCGTCCATCAAGTTTATAATATTTTGATAGTAATCTCCTTAGACGTGGTTTCGTCTAAAATATGCATATAAATTGTTTAGTGAAATGGAATTGACTTGTCGGACCGTTCCAGACACAAGAACCATTAAGTATGTGTTTTAACGGATCCTGATGGCCGTAAAACATGGTTGACATCTAAACTAATATCGTGGAGTTTACGTTCGCAATAAACAGTATATTTTCTTTTTCTGTCATGTACATAAATGTTTCAACGTTTATACGAGCACGGCGTACATCGTTTCGAGCAAACTTCGTGGAGCTATACGACTGTTATCATAATAATATTCTACATAAAATAGTTGTTTCCTATTTCGCAGACTTTTGAATGTCTGCATAACGTGGACGGCCAAATAATAATATCATGTAAAACTAAGAGAAATTAAATGGTTTTCAAAAAACTGAAACGCTCACAAATATTAAATTATTATTAGGTATGGACAAATATATTCATTTACTTGTCTACTTTAAATTTCAATGGTTCAAATGCAGTAGGTACCTATATTATAATAACATAATAGTACAAATGTGACAGCGATACAACTGATACTAACCATAATACAAATTCTATCCACATAACTGAATAAAGACTCCGAGGAAGTAAAGTTAAATTATTTATTTGTTGTTTCGTTCGCAAACGGAATCATTCTATTGATGGTTGAAACTAAAGAAAAATTTGTTCTTTGTGAAAATAGATAAAGAAAAATGTGTAGTAGACCTAGTCCTACACCGAGGGACATTGAAACAGAGAAAACTAAACAGTTCTGGACGACCAGTACAATGCCATTTACAAGATTAAATACAAATTTAAAGTCGCTCTTTTTTCTTCTTTCTGATAAACTAACAATACGAAACAAATTTAATAATGGCTGGTAAGGATAATGTGAGAGTAATATGACATTTGAAATCTAAAAACCGTAAGAAATGATTTCGTATAAAATTATTTTAGCAGTGGGTTTAATTATTATATTAAATTAATATACCAAATTGTGCTTACTTAAACTTAAAAATGACTTTAACATTTTTTAAAAAATTTGGAGCCAACATTTTCACATTGTGCGGCCAACTTCATTGACCTGATAAATTTGTTTTCAAATAACAGAGTTCAATAGTTTGACGGAAGCCAATCAGGGCTAATATTTTATAGATCGAAGATGAAGAATGTTAACTGGCGATAAACTTAATGAAGATGACAAAATACTATTTTATATTTTCGATTCTGAGTGGAACGATGAATGTATTGATTTTACAATGATGTGTGTTTTTTTTTTTATTTTTTTTTTTGTGTCTGTCATCACTTTTTAGGACAGTAAAAGTGCTTGGATTTTCTTCAACAGTATCTTTTCTGATAGGAAAGTGAATCTAGTTGGTACTTTGGGGGGTCAAAAGTAAAATTTTTCCAATAGTTTTCAAAAGCGCCGTGAAAAACAAAAGAAAAATTAAAGAAAAACGGGCATTTTTACGCAAAATCTGTTTTTGAGAAAATAGATTTTGGTTTTTGGTGTAACTTTAAAACGAATGACTGTAGATACATGACATTTTCACTGGTTGTTTATATTTCCATTTTCTATACATGATAAAA
>NC_042495.1:31315600-31316880 GCF_005508785.2 Acyrthosiphon pisum | reverse complement strand
AAATAAATTACTATTAATAACATAATATTATTTTACATCAAACATAGCAGCGGTGACAACTACAATCCTAAGCGTCGGAGCGTTTTGTCCATAACTGTCCAAGTAAATGGTTTTTTTTTAATTATTATTATTTAGTCCGACAAAAATGGTTGTGTTTCGTGTTCGAAGTTATTGATCGATCACGACCGTTTTTGACAAAATAAAGTACAGCAGAAAACGATATAATATAATATTTTATCTCGCGGCTGCCCAAAATTATACATTCGCCACGCAAAATCACAGTCGTGACGATGTTTTAGATTTAAAAAATTTGAATAATCGATCGTTGCAGTAGGTGCACTCGGACACGGCTACAAAGACGGACTGGAAAATTGCAGTTTTTCGGAGTTTTTGACAAAGCAAATAATAATAATAATAATATCATATTACCAGCGATTATAATGATATATTGTTCATCCGGACATGTAAATTCACTGAGACATCTCCGAACATTTATCTCGAAGCAAAAACAATTTAAGTAACTCCATTACGTCGCGTTATAATATTATTATTATTAATATTATTAAATAGTGTTTTTTGTTTATTGATTTCGTGGCCTTATTATACATTATATATATACATTATCATTATTATTATAACTACATTTCTAACCGTTTAACCGTTGGATAACAGACCGAAATAATCGTCTCTGCCGTGTCTCATTAAGTATGTTTTTATTTAGGTATTTATTTATATATTCATATTTTTCTCCTCGAATCAAAACATACAAATAGAACATTTGAGTGCATAGATAACTGTTTAGTATCAGACACATGTGCACAGTGTATGCACAGCAGCAGCACCTACTTTACGCTTATAAGTCTCAATTATTTGAGTCTCAATTATATATCCGCTCTTTACGGATATTGTCAGTTTTCATTTTTTTTTTTAGTTTTTTTTCTAAAAATATCAATAAAATTTTATTTGTTGATTAAAAAAGCTTGAAAATTTAATAAAAGGCTCCTAGTATATTGTTTCAAAAGCAGATGAAAAATATTAAAAATCCTTAGTCACAGTTTTTTTTTTTATAAGCATTTAAAGTTCAAAAATTGACAAAATATGGAAAAATCACGAAAATTAGCAAATTATTTTAAGTTAAGAATTCGTAAGAATTTTTCTTTTTAAATCTAAGATTTTAAAATGTAATACAAGATTCCTTATAAGATTATCTACCTTTATCAAACAAAAAATATCCATAAGAAAGTCAAAATTACATTTTATGATCGTTTGAAATCAAATTT
>NC_042495.1:31310543-31315052 GCF_005508785.2 Acyrthosiphon pisum | reverse complement strand
ACTAAATACAATACTTTATAATATTATTGAGAACAAAGTAATATATATATATATATATCCCCTTTACGTGGAACCTTGCTTTACATTTTCAATCTTTAGCTATAGAAGTTGAACATTTTATAAATTGTTAACTACATAATAATTATTAAATTTAAAACTTGATCGAACTTTAAATGCTCATAAAAAAAAATGTGCATTTATATATTTAATATTTTTCAACTTCTATAGTAACAATATTACATCAGGACCCTTGTATTAAATTATCACGATTTTTACCCAACGAATAAAATTGTAACGACATTAAATTATAGAAAAAAAAAATATATTGAAATCTGAAAATGTCCGCAAACAAATCAAAACGAGTTAAAATATTTTCATCATTTTATAGTGCATAGAAAATGAAAATATAAACATTCAGTTATTCTTTTTTGAATTACAAAAAAATAAAAAAATCACTTACATTTACTTCATAACAATTTAATTTGAATACATTTCTAACACAGAATAATTTGCACATTTTTGTGATTTTTACGGATTTTCTCAAAATTTGAACTTAAAATGCTTATAAAAAAAAATTGTGACTATTTATTTTTAATATTTTGAAATACCATTGTAACAATGTAACAGGAGCCTTGTATGACATTTTCAAGCTTTTTCACCCGAGTAATAAAATTGTATAGAATTGTATAGAAAAAAATCTAAACACTTTGGAAACTAAAAATGTCTGTATACATCTCAAAACAAGACAGAATATTTTGAAAATTATATGGCGTATAGAAAATGCTACTACAAATATTTATTGAAAATTTTATGTACGTATTTGAGGTTATTTGGTTTAGAGTTACAACAATAACCGAAATCGATTTTTTCGAAAACCGATTTGCATGAAAATTCCCGTTTTTCCTTAATTTTTTATTTGTTTTTTTCCGGGTGCTTTTGAAAACAACGGGCAATTTTAAATGTTGACCTCCCCGACGCACCAACTAGATTCACTTTTTCACCGAACAAGATACTCAAGTTGAAAATTAAGGTATTACTTCGATTACTCATCGTGTACACAGACACAACAAATAAAACACATAATATCATTGGCAAATCGATACACATCGCTCTGCTCCGAACCTAAAATACTATGTAACTATCCGTAGACAATCAGATAACAGTTTATTTATCTTGATAACTAATCATCGAGATAAAATTATGGTATAGACAATGCACAACCTACACGGTCGTCATACAAGCAAAGCAAAATAACGCTCAACAGCTAGTGTGCATTACAATAATTTATAAGTCATATCAGAAAAACTAGACTCTTAAGTGATTGATAAAAAATCTCATACACTAAAGTAATACATTAATATAACTTTAATTGTTATGATATACTAATTAGTAAATATTGTAAACGTATAACGTCATGACACTTTGTGCCTACTACAATAATTTCAATTGTATAATCTAAGCATTATTTCGATTACTTATCGTGTACACGGTACGCAGACACAACAAATAAAACACACATCATCGCAAGCTCAATCGCTCTGCTTGGAATCCAAAACACGAGATTCTCAACGTAAAATCGTAAGTCCCACGTGCACGAATATCCGATTGATTATTTTTCTACGCTTCGCTCGTATGTTTTATATAAAATAATATAATGATATGTCACGAGGCACAAGTCATATATATATATATATACATACATAGTATAGGTACCTGAGCGAATCGCAGGCTTGAAATATTTTTTATCAAATATAATATCATAATAGTATATTTGTATGGGACAGCTACAGTGACGTGACCGGACGTGTCTCGTGCGACGGAATGTCACCTATAACATTATACCGATCGTGTACGATAAGTATATACTTATCGAAGTCTGTGGGGTGCTGAAAATCGTATTGGCTATAATATCACATCACATATGTAATAACAATACGGTCGGTAAGACGTATCTATTATTATGGATGTGTAGTGGCTAAAAGTTCGTGACGTCAATGCGGACGGAAAACCCATTTCGGTTTCGGGACGTCCAGGCGCCAAAATGGATTCGGGTCAACGTGAAATTTCCCGAGTGGTGGGAAGGGATATAAAGTAGGAGGAACTATATATAATATGTGTGTGTGTGTGTGTTAAACATATTCCGTTGGTGTAAAAATGACCGAAGAACGGTCATAATCTTTGTGCTGTGATATATTTTTATGTACTTACTCTGACCGTGGTCGTTGTATACGGTTTCGACAGAGAATGTTGTGCTCCGAAAGGCGAACTACATTTAACTAATCAAAAATAAAAACTTCTTCGACGCGTCATAAATTACGATATTCTACTAATATATATACAATTATGACGTACGCAGCCCAGAAGTTTGTTATTTATTGCGTAAATAGAAATAGAAATCGTATAACGTACTGTGTCGGAACCTACGGTACAGAAATGAGAGAAAAAATTGAAATAATAACATATTATTACATTACTGCTGTAATATTATTATCTTATTTATCCGCAGCAAACTCGATTCAAATGGTATAATTATTTATTTACCATGTCCGTGTTACACTTTATATAAATGTATATACACTTTATAATAAATTATGTTCACGACCGGAATCCAATGACATAATAGTTATAAATCTTTAATAGTAATGTTTGTTTTGTAGGTCAGTGTTTATGAATGCGTGTATTTTTATATAAAAATATATTACAAAAAAATCTGGCAAATGGATGTCGCTCCGCTGTACAGTAGATTATAATAGGTCATTGTATAATGAATTGTATTACATTTGAATTAAATTATATCATATTATCATTGTATATGAAAAACGACTCTGAGCGGAGACGGTTCGTCAGTCTAGATATTTTATATTGTTATTAAATATTATATTTTATTATAGCCTGTAAGTTGAATTAATATTATAAATATTAAATGACAATAAAATAATCAAAGTTTTTATTTTTATTCGTTTCTATGGTGATAAACAAAGCGTTAGAAATCAAAATATAATTTTTAGTGGTTTTTTTGTAATTTTACGGTGGTTACTATTGAGAAAATCGAAAAATTACTTATTTAAAGTACAATCTTGATCCAATTTTCTAAAAGATAAGATGCTATATGTGGAAATCGATGGACTCTTTCTGGTAGAAATTTTGTAGGTATATAGGATAAAAAAAAAAAAAAAAAACACCATTGTAAAACAACTAGCTTCCTTGCTCCGCTCAGAATCTAAAAAATAAAACTTATAAGAGGTCATTGTATAATGGATTATATTAAATTTTGATTCAATGAAATCATATCATTGTACACGAAAAACGACTCTGAGCGGAGACGGTTTGTCAGTCTAGATATTTTATATTGTTATTATATTTTATTATAGCCTGCAAGTTGAATTAATATTATTATAATTACAACAAAATAACTAAAATCGTTATTTTTATTTTTATTCGTTTCTATGGTGATAGACAAATCGTTAAGAATTAAAATCCCATTTTTAGCGGTTTTTTCTAAATTCTCGGTATTTTTTCCCGTGGCATTAAACAACTATTGAGAAAATCGAAAAATGACCACACCAAAGTACCATCTTGATCCAATTTGCTAAAATATAAGATATTACATGTTGAATGTCGAAACACTCCTTCTGGTAGACATTTTGTTTACAGGATAAAAAAAATAAACACCATTATATATCCACTGTTAGATTCTCGTACAATTCGGCCGTCAAGTTGAGTTATTGTATGGTGCGTAGGTAGGTAGATAGATAGTGCTTTTATTTTATGTTTGCTAGGTGTGTTAAAAAGTGGATTTGAGTCCGCTTCTGATCGCTTTGCAAAGCCCTCAAACGGCATCGATAGTGTATTTTTTTTTCCATTAACGACTTAAATACGAAGTGTCATACTTCATTCTTATCTAGCCCGCTAATCAGAGCTTCCGGAAAAACGTGTACGGTCGGATTGGGTCCAATTTGGGGGAACACAATTAAGATCGGCCGCGAATGATACGCGGAACACTCGGCGCCGCGTCGGGCGACCGGAGCTAGTTTTCGGTACAGGAAGTGGGTGGGCGAGTGGGTGGATGGGTTTGAGTGTGTAGAGACCGGGCTGGATGTAGCGTGGAAGAGTGCGAGGGAGAAGAATTTATACGGATTCGGAACGGGTGAGAGAGAGGTTTGAGAGGGAAAGAGAGAGAGAGAGAGAGAGAGAGAGAGAGAGAATGACGGAGAAATGGAGAAAAGAACTATTCAGTCCGGTCGTTACACAAAGCGCATCTTTTGAGAGACGTCTGAGGATTATTGTACAACTTTTCTTGCATTAGTTCTGGACATAACGGTGTCGTTATCTAGATTAAAAAGTTCTGCCGGCCATAAAGGCCGATAGGAGCCTTTTATTTTCTTTCTCTTCTGGTCGGCGGCGTCAGTGGCCTGCAGACGGAAGGGCGGTCGGACGGGTGAACGGAGAGGAGAGACTGAGGAGTTGCATTCACGACGAAAATCGGTCTGTACAAAACTCATTAGAAGA
>NC_042495.1:31305607-31310443 GCF_005508785.2 Acyrthosiphon pisum | reverse complement strand
AAGTTCCTCATTGCATTATATGCATAATTTATTATTATTATTAAACAGTGTTTTTTATTTTTAAAAGTAATGTTTTAAATATTTTATAAATTTAATAACAAGATGTTGAAGTTTTATTTTTTATTATTTTACTTACTGTTTTTGTTTTTAATTTTTAAGTTACATACTCAATAATATTGAAGTTCCTCTTTATGACGAAAATTGTGATTAAGTTCCTCATTGCATTATATGCATAATTTATTATTATTATTAAACAGTAATTTTTATTTTTAAAAGTAATGTTTTAATTAATAATTTATAAATTTATTAACAAGATGTTGAAGTTTTATTTTTTATTATTTTACTTGCTGTTTTTGTTTTTAATTTTTAAGTTACATACTCAATAATTACAAGACTGAATTATTATTATGCAACATTATTATTTTTATTAACATTTATGATTTATACATTTTATGAATAAACAAGGTTTTATTTAACAAGATGTTAAAGTATTTTTTCATTAATTTTTATATCACAATGACAATTATTATGTTACATGTTATAAGATAGGTTCCCAGTAAAATAATTTTAATTAAGGGTAAATAATCATGTATATTGAATGTTGATGATATGAAATCAATATAAAATATCATATTCCAGGAAATAGTACGTTATGGTAGAATATAGAAATATAGAAAGCAAAACGAACTATTTCCATAAATCAGACCAAAACGTACTATTTGTTGGAAATAGGACGTTATGATGCAATTCAGTAATTTAAATTATGAATTACTTCATTAAAATTAAAATTTTAACCAAAAACGATATCATAAATAAAATCGCCGAATTGTTATGAATTTTTTGATGTTTTTACGATATTTCCACGAGTTCCGAGTAATTCGGAACAGAAAATCGTGATTTCTGAAAAAAGTGTAAAATGGAAATAGTACGTTTTGAAATGTCACCCCTCAATTTAAAACAAAATATAAAAATTGTCATGTCTATAAATAGCACAAAAACCGGTTCCAAAACAGGTTATTTTCGGTGAGGTTCCAGTCCCCGTTGTAAACACGATAGATTCGTAGCACCGGATCTCTGCAGAATCTAAAAACAGACGTCGACGCGTGAAATCGAAATTACGATCAAAACGTTCAGTTTTGATTTCAAGCCTAGCAATAAAAACTACAATCGTCGTGTACCGCCGACAGACGATAGTTACAATGATATGTCACGTGCGTAGCAGTCATCCACGTAGGTACAATGATTCTAATGTCAATACGATTTACGGTCGTTTTAATATCATAATAATATATATTATATCGTCAACGTTTTATCAAATACGTAATAAAACACGACGACACAAAGCTTTTTTCACCTACCTAGGTTACTATATTATATACGTCCCTCGTACGAGCTTACAGCCTCGGGATTTAATGCCGCCAAACGGGTCGAGTTGGGGGACGCACTCGGTACAATCATTAAATAATAATACACCTTTAATCGTAAAGTTTGCCGTACCCGAGTGCGTGCGACGCCAGTGTTGTTAACGGGTCCGGAGTTTCGGTAATAAACTCCTCTCCGGGTCAAGGTGCGGCGGAAACTTAAAGTACCCATCTTCGTTCCGATTGACGAACTCGTTAGTTAGGTAACTCTAATGCCTATTACCCTTAATGCCGTAATCTAATTTCGAAACATTTAAATAACAAAACAACATCGGCTCTCCTTGCCGCTATATACACCCACGAACTTCGTAACAGTATCATCCAAAATTTACGCTACGACGGTTTCCCACGTAAATTAAGCGAACGTTGATGATAATCCCCCTTATATATATATATATATTATAATAGACTTTGAATAATATAAATTAATCGATGTAAATATTTTATCGTTTTCGATACCTACGCGCGGCGCGCCGGGACAAGTTTGTCGGAGATTAATCGTTAAATAGGTCATTGCGTGAGGTTAAGTACGCGGAATTTGGGAAAACATTTTAAGGGTGAAAATATATCAAAGTTTTAATATTATAATGAACGAGTGCAAACGAAACGTTATGAAATATTAATGGAACTTTGAATTAACAAGGAGCTCAACAGTTTAAATTTATAAATAATTTTTTCTACGAACAAACGAGACATTTTCAACACACCGAATATATAATACGTACAACCGAGCCAAACGGAATTTCTTCTTGTACATTTTCTCTACTTGTTTGTTGGTGTAAAATAAAAAATATAATAATATCATTGCACGCACAAATTTATGTTACTTTTTACAAAATAGGAAATAATTGCAGCGCCAGACTTAATGTTTAAATATAATAATAGTATGTACAGTGTACACCTTTATGGAAGGCGCAACATGCATAATATGCATAAAATCCATATATTAAGATATCATGATTTTTTATTAGAAATTGATAAATGTCTCAATTTTCCATCGACGCTTTGTATACTATAATGTATAGGTAATTCAACTAAACATTTACAGTAAATACAACCATTTGAAATTTGTCAATCTAATTCAATTGTGCAAAAATGCTGATTTTATTAATGTCATTATTTTATGACTTTTTCCAAATATGAAATGATTGTGGTGTCGCTGTATTAATTCTTAAATATAATTTGCGTACACTTTACAGAAAGCGTAATACGCATCGAATCTATATCTCACAAATTATAACATAATATTATTTTTTTTATTAAAGATTGATTATCACCTGAATTTTCTATTTACACGTTTTATATAATACATAAATATCTATGTAGGCACGTTAGCTGTACATTTACAGTTAATACTACCATTTGAAATTTGTCAATGTAATTCAAATTTACGAAAATGCTGAACATAATTATTTTTTTTTACTTTTTTCAAAAACCTAAATAGTTGCGGTGTCGCAGTATTAATTATGATGTTGTGTACACTTTCTAGAAAGCGTAATATGTATCGAATATATATTTCATAAATTCAAAAATACTATTATTTTTATTAGAAATTAATGATTGTTTCAATTTCACATTAATACTCTATATTATACGCACCACATGTGTGAACTATAAGTTAGGTAATACTGTAAACACAAATATTATTTTAACTCATTCTGTACAATTAAACTGTGCAAAAATTCACACTTAATTATTATTATTTAGGATCACACACACACACATTGAATTTAATACAAAACCATTTTAATAGTGTTAATCAGCGTATAATATAATTTAGATTAAATGTTTGAACGATTTTCACTGAACGACTAATACGTGATCGCTAAAAAATAATGATTATTTAGTCCGATTAATAAAAGTCACGACAAAATATGCATAAAATATCATTGACGAATAGAAAATTTAAATATGACGTTCAACCCGAACTAACCTGGCCTACAACTATTATACACGATGACGTGTTTAAGTGAGATAACTTGACATTTGCGCGTCGTCCATCAAGTTTATAATATTTTGATAGTGATCTCCTTAGACGTGGTTTCGTCTAAAATATGCATATAAATTGTTTAGTGAAATGGAATTGACTTGTCGGACCGTTCCAGACACAAGAACCATTAAGTATGTGTTTTAACGGATCCTGATGGCCGTAAAACATGGTTGACATCTAAACTAATATCGTGGAGTTTACGTTCGCAATAAACAGTATATTTTCTTTTTCTGTCATGTACATAAATGTTTCAACGTTTATACGAGCACGGCGTACATCGTTTGGAGCAAACTTCGTGGAGCTATACGACTGTTATCATAATAATATTCTACATAAAATAGTTGTTTCCTATTTCGCAGACTTTTGAATGTCTGCATAACGCGGACGGCCAAATAATAATATCATGTAAAACTAAGAGAAATGAAATGGTTTTCAAAAAACTGAAACGCTCACAAATATTAAATTATTATTAGGTATGGACAAATATATTCATTTACTTGTCTACTTTAAATTTCAATGGTTCAAATGCAGTAGGTACCTATATTATAATAACATAATAGTACAAATGTGACAGCGATACAACTGATACTAACCATAATACAAATTCTATCCACATAACTGAATAAAGACTCCGAGGAAGTAAAGTTAAATTATTTATTTGTTGTTTCGTTCGCAAACGGAATCATTCTATTGATGGTTGAAACTAAAGAAAAATTTGTTCTTTGTGAAAATAGATAAAGAAAAATGTGTAGTAGACCTAGTCCTACACCGAGGGACATTGAAACAGAGAAAAACTAAACAGTTCTGGACGACCAGTACAATGCCATTTACAAGATTAAATACAAATTTAAAGTCGCTCTTTTTTCTTCTTTCTGATAAACTAACAATACGAAACAAATTTAATAATGGCTGGTAAGGATAATGTGAGAGTAATATGACATTTGAAATCTAAAAACCGTAAGAAATGATTTCGTATAAAATTATTTTAGCAGTGAGTTTGATATCTTATGCGAGGGGACCAAACCACAGAATTATATTATAACTTAGCACGGTTGCTAAATAAGTAAATACAATTTTTAAAGCAACAGAATCGGTGAATTCCTAACATTTCCTTATAATGGAGCCTAATAATATCATTGACTATATTTTGCTTGTTGTGTGCAATAAGTAGGAACCGCATTTATATGCAAATGCATATACGTATTGGAATAAGTTTTTTGAAATCTGGTGAGAATTTTCTCCGAGTAAGATCTTTCTTATTAAAATAACATTAATTGTATTTTGCATATTTCAATGTTTTTACCTATTAAATGCATATTTGTAGTTTTATATATTTTGTTTTTCATCGTATTTCACGTTCACAGTCAGGTACATAATATCCATAATATTACGACCAGTCTTTATTGCCAAAATTACATGCTCATA
>NC_042495.1:31303768-31305258 GCF_005508785.2 Acyrthosiphon pisum | reverse complement strand
AAACTTAAAAATGACTTTAACAATTTTTAAAAAATTTGGAGCCAACATTTTCACATTATGCGGCCAACTTCATTGACGTGATAAATTTGTTTCAAATAACAGAGTTCAATAGTTTGACGGAAGCCAATCAGGGCTAATATTTTATAGATCGAAGATGAAGAATGTTAACTGGCGATAAACTTAATGAAGATGACAAAATACTATTTTATATTTTCGATTCTGAGTGGAACGATGAATGTATTGATTTTACAATGATGTGTGTTTTTTTTTTTTATTTTTCTTTTTTGTGTCTGTCATCACTTTTTAGGACACTAAAAGTGCTTGGATTTTCTTCAACAGTACCTTTTCTGATAGGAAAGTGAATCTAGTTGGTACTTTGGGGGGGTCAAAAGTAAAATTTTTCCAATAGTTTTCAAAAGCGCCGTGAAAAACAAAAGAAAAATTAAAGAAAAACGGGCATTTTTACGCAAAATCTGTTTTCGAGAAAATAGATTTTGGTTTTTGGTGTAACTTTAAAACGAATGACTGTAGATACATGACATTTTCACTGGTTGTTTATATTTCCATTTTCTATACATGATAAAATTTTCAAAATATTTTGATTTGTTTTGAGCTGTTTGCGGACAATTTTAGTTTCCAATTTAATTAGTTTTTTTTTCTATGAATGTCAATAAAACTTTATTTGTTGAGAAAAATACTTTAAAAAGCTCCTACTATATTGTTACAATGAGATCTGAAAAATATTAAAAATCCTTAGTCACAGTTTTTTTTTATTAGCATTTAAAGTTCAAAAATTGACACAATATGTAAAAATCACGAAAATTAGCAAATTATTTTGAGTTAATAATTCGTAAAAATTTTTCTTTTTAGAACTAAGATTTTAAAATGTAATACAAGATTCCTTATAGGTTAATCTACCTTTTTATCAAAAAAAAAATGTCTATAAGAAACTCAAATTAAATTTTTATGAGCGTTTGAAATTCATATTTTTACAACATTTGATATTCACTCGATTTCTTACGTAACGATTTACTTATTTTATTGTAATTAAAAAACGAATGACTGTAGATACTTGAAAATTTCACTGAATGTTTATATTAGAATTTTCTATACACGATAAAAATTTGAAAATAACTTGACTATTTTTGAGCTGCTTACGGACATTGTCATTTTTCAATTTTTTTAATTTTTTTTTTCTATAAATATCAATAAAATGTTATTTGTTTGGTAAAAATGCGTGAAAATTTAATGCAAGGCTCCTGATATATTGTTACAACAGCAATTGTAAAATATTAAAAATACATAGGCACACATTTTTTATATAAGCATTTGAAGTTGAAATTTTGACAAAATTTATCAAATTTAAAATTAAATAATTTTTTTGTAGTTAAAAATTTTTAAAATGTTCAACTTTTAGATCTAACGATTGAAAATTTAAAACAAGATTCCACGTAAATATTTAATTCTGTTACCTAAAATTCTAAGAATAC
>NC_042495.1:31263454-31303489 GCF_005508785.2 Acyrthosiphon pisum | reverse complement strand
CTCCGCTCAGAATTGTTTTTCTTATACGGTGATATTATATCATTGAATTCAAATTTAATACTATCCATTATACAGTGACCCACTTGTAACCTACTGTACAGCAGAGCGACATCCACTTATCCACCTTTTTAAAATTTCTTATACCTTTTTCATTACTTAATTAACTAATACTTATTTTTGACATTATTTTAAATAAAATGTTTTCGATTCAATTTTAAGTGCATATTTTGTAGCATATTACAGCATTTTTAGAAGCATGTTTTGAGGACTTTTTGTGCATATCAATCCGGTTCCTATACTAATAAGTGTTTGTTGAAAGAGAAAGTTGAATCTAATTTCACACCTAAGTCATCAATATTAAGCACTCGTGCTAATGAAGACTTATTTATGTGTATTAAAAAATTTACAGATTTCTTATTTTTTCCTCGAATAATCACCATTAATTATTTATGTTTAGATTTCACTATAGAACTATAATAATTAATTGAAACAACTAGGTAGGTACCTACTCAGCTGTATAATTGATCAGAGTAAACTTTACTGTGTCACATTAAGGCAACTCATAAAGTGAACGGTCCGCTTGATTTTTTTTTTTTAATAATTTAAAAACTAAATTTTTAAATGCTTTACATTTAAGTGATTAATAGTACTTTAATATTAATGCAAATTACTTATTCAATCGATTTGATTAATTTAAACGATTATTATTTACGTATAGTGTTATTTTTAACTGGTTATCACTGTTACAGGTTTATAGTGTGTTTATACGCATACAGTTGTCTTCAATCCGATGAAAGATAATACAATTGTTAAATTGTTAACTATTGTACAGACTATAAAGTAATCAGAGCATTTAGTTTATTATTATATGTTTTACCAAACTTTCACAGTTTCACCTACAAACGTACACTTTGATAGACTTATATGGATAGTAATTAAAAAAGAGCTCTTTTTCTAATGAGTTTCATTTTATCTGAGAATAATCCACCATTTTTCACATCCCAATGAACTTATTTAAAAGTTTATGAACAAAAAAAAATTGAAACTTCGAGTTTATCAATTAATTGGAAAGGCTGTGTTCAAAACCTTTTCATTTTGTTTGACTGCGTTAAAGCAATATAGTGCTGTGTATTTTGTGAGATTGATTTTAAAAGAAAAAAAAACCGTTTTTGTGTAAACTTCAAGGTAAGTTTTCGTGTTTATGTGTCAATTTCGAACGAATCTTTCATCAGAAACATGGAAATAATTAAGCCTTGGCATGTCGATGTTGTTGTTATTTTTGTTTTGTTTAATTTCTTATCCTGAGCCATTAGTTCTCGACACACTTGGTAAAAAAATGCACGAAGCTTTAATTAAAGTCTCGGTTAATTCTTCTTTACATATAACTACTACAGTGTTTCTAGTTTTTTTAAATTTTTTTTTTGTTATTATTACCGTCTTCTCCGCGTCTTACCATAAAACGACATTTGGATATAATATGAAACGGCTTTTCCAGGCTTTTAGCGACGTCTGTCTAATTAAAAGACTACGGTAGGTACCTGCACGTATTGTACGGCATTGGTAAGAAATGCGACTAAATAATATTACTGTGTTTTGCCGGTGAGTATTAAATTTAACGAGAAATTTTAGTAACGTTTTTTTTTTTTTTTTTACAGGGAAACAGTCACGCGACTTTAGCACGAAACCAGGTAATTTTCATATTGGACGAAACCATTAAAATTATTACCTTGTTGAAAAAAAAAAGTTTTCGCTTTTTTATATAGTTCGAGGTAATATATTTAAAAATACATTATTTGTGACCGGGTAGGTGTTTTATAGACGACTTCCGCCGGTCATCTATATAATAGTATACGTATATAAAATAATATGTACTTCGCCCTAAACCTACATATTTCATTATTTGCTAGTTACGGCGAACCGAGTTATTCTTTAATTCGAGAAAAATATTCAATTAGGTTGGTACATGTACATAGCACTTTACAAGCTTGTTCCGGTCAATTATCGGCTAAAATGAAAATAATAATAATAATAATAACAATACGTTATTAGCTCGTTATTACAACTGCGATGCCGGCCTTTGAATAAATCGTCCTGACACCGTAACACCCATCATCACTGTAAACGATTATTCGTAGACATTTTGGGCACGTTCAGATCGAATATGGAAACCATTTTGGGACATCGAACCCTCCAAACCCCGCGGTACACGAATGGTCTTAAAATGTAAAAATAATAACACTACGAGCAGTGTTGTGCGCAGATAACTTTAGAAATTATGCATATGATAAAATAAATAAATCAAATATTTTCACTTTTGGTAAGAATTTTAAAGTGGAATTCTACAAATAATTCTTCTTAAAAAATTATAGATTGATACTAAATATCAATCGAAATGAGAAATAACAATTGCGTATAACTTGATTCCATATCATTTGTGCAATTTCGCTTAGATTTTTCTCTATTTAATTATTTTACCATAATAATACGATGATATTATGAGATAAATTAACTAATAATGTTCTTACCCAGACATAACTCAAAACTGACTTTTGCATAACATGGCCATTTCGGTGACAGCTGACGATGGACAGGACGGGACAATTAGTTAACGTGGAAAAGAGGTAAATCCTTTGAATTCAATCCGAGTCGGGTCCGAAAATAATTATTACAGTCCTGAATTTTATACGAAGCTGGTCCGGGTGGTTAAAATAATTTGTCCGAATTAGGTCTGGACGTATAAAATTATGTGTTGGAATTGGGTCGGTATAAAATTATTTATTTTATCGTAATAAGATTAATACTCATATGAATTTAACAACCCATACGACGGACCCATACTTGCATTACTTATCTAAGCAATTAAATAATTTAACATTTATAAAAATTATGAGAACAAATATAAGAAAACAATATATAGGGCTGAAATTGATTTTAATATCGATAAAAATCGTTAAAAATCGTCAAAGAAACAATAGAAGTGATATCAAAATCAAATATTTTTTTTTACCTCCAAAATCTGCGATGAAATCAATAAAAATTTAAATCAATATTTTATATTATAACCATAACCGTTTTATAATTTTTATACTATACAAATCAATTAAGAAAAAACAATTAATTTAGTTTTAAAATCAACAAAGCTGATGTGTCTATAATGTTGCTAATGTGTAGATAATAATAACTAACCATATTTTGTTTTCCTGTTAAACAGCCGAGCGAATGAAAATAGGCTTCTCGTATAGTTGGAAATAAAATAAAAATTATAAACATGTGAAATTTATATTTTAAATCAACAAAAAAAATAAAAATGTTCAAAATCTTACTAAAAATCATAATATAATTAAATAGATATTGCGTAACAACATAATAATCATAAAACAATAAAATCAATATATTATTTTAAATTTAAATCAGAAAAAAAACAAATATCGATAAGTAAAATTGAAATTAAAATCACAATTTTTCATTTTGATTTTAAAAGCCTTGAGTATGGGTTAAATGATTACGCCACTATCCCACACAGCATAGAAATATTATCTAACTACGGTAAAAATATTTTCAAGAAAATTATATAGTTGTCAAAATATTTTTAAAAATGCGTAAATAATTAGGAAATATTTTGTTATCACGAGAAGAAAATATTTATAGGATATCATTAGTCAAATATTCATCATCCGAGCACTCTAAAACATTCACAAAATATTATCATTTCCCTAATGCTGTGTTCACATTCCACGAATATGATGGACAAGCCTCGGTTTTTCATGATTTTCATACCATAAACGCTTAATAAATTATTTCCGACGATGGCGATATCTGTAAAGAACATGTAAATGTCTGTACAAGTGAATATGAAATAATTATTGAAGAAAACATCTAGCACAGATATTGTGAACCAGGCGAAGCAGATATTTTTACCAGACAGACGGCAAAAATAAAACTCGAGAAAAGACGCCGTCAAAATGAAAGCTCGAGAAAATATTTGTGAAAAGTCATTTTTCCGAGGAGAAGATTTTTTTCGGGAGGAGGGGGGGGATTCTCTAACTGGTGAAGTGCATTATTTCTAACACGAGGCCCAACTAGTGCAGTACGGTTTTCAACACGGGACCCAATTAGTGTACGGTTTTAATCTGGGACCCGACTTATATGCTCAGGAATTACGAACTTGTATCGTAATTTTACTCGCCATTTATGTCGGTTAACGAATATTAATAGGCTTAACTCTGGGGTCCCCGGGAATGATCATAATTTTATTTCGTATAGTGGGTAAGTGTTGTAGGTACATCGTTCGCATATAACTTGTCTCGATTTAACGTCGGGCTAGGTAACTTTCAGGAGTTTGTTTTATAATCACCACCTTTTGATAACACTGCCACGGTGTGGTGAGCGTTTTTAAAATTATTTTTTCGTCGACGTCATTGTAATAATAATATAGTAATTGGTTACTGTTACCTCTGCAATAAATGTTTAATCAAACCGTTCTGCCAAATTTGACATTTCACAGTCGACGATTCGTTTTCACGCTAATAATATCGTCTGCGGCACGACGAGGCTGTACGATATTTTACTGTGTAAGACGTTCCCGCCTAATAATAATATAGCGTAGCATTTACTAGATAAACAATAACAATAAATCTGGCGGATGTTGACAGGCAATTTCCGTTCAAACACTCGGAACGCACACGGCTTAATGATAATTTAGCAATGAAATACATCGAACAGTGTGGATCCGGTAGATATGGTTTGTGAAATAGCCTTTCTGCGATATTACTCGGTCAAAGAGACTGCAATGGTAAAACGACAATAACTTTGTGTGTTTAAAAAAAGAAAAAAATGTTTTCATCTTATAAAATATAACCAATTTTTATGGTAATAGGTACATTATATTATAAGTATACTCGTATGCTCACGTCCGACTAGAATTTTCAATTTTCTGGAAAACGCATTTAAAAATGTAATATTTAAATTAGAGTCGCGTGGCGTCCTTAATATAGCTTAATAATAATTTATAAATGAAATACATTAAACAGTGCTTATCCGGTAGGGGTATAATTTGCGAAATTGCTTTTCTGTGATATTAATCGGTCAAAGAGTCCGCAATAGTAAAACGACAACAATTTTGTGTTTAAAAAAAAAAAAAAAAAATTTTTCATCTTATATAATAAAACAAATTTTTATGAAAATTGGCCATAGGTACATCAGATTATAAGTGTACTCAGAGCATACTTTCGACTCGAATTTTTAATTTTCAGGTAAAAGCATTTAAAAATCTAATAATTAAATCATGGTCACACGGCGTCCTGAATAGGCAATTTAGCTACACCACAACTGTGGCGTATTCATTTTTTTTTTACGACATCTAAATATGTCATAATGATATTTTTATTTATTAGAAAAATAAAGTGAATTATATTTATGTGTGTAGCCGTGTGTGTGTGTCTGCAGTCGATATTCAAATTTCCATTTAACGCTCTTTATTAACTGTTCGCGTGCTCGACGCGTGTCTCTTTAAAGCCTTTGAAACCCTTATCGTTATTTCGACTTTAAACGTGGATCGCGAAGACCTTTCGAAAAAACGTTCACGCCGATACAATACAATATCATTCTAAGAACGAAACATAGCAACCGTTATATAATAATATTGTATTGTATATTATTAAGGTTTATCCACTCGACGGTATCTGCCACGCGCGTTTAACCACCGGGCAAATGTGTATACCAGATACCTATATAATATAATATATAAGCTTCAATGCTTATCGTAGTATAGTTTCTAACACGAGTGCACGACACAAATGGAAAGTAAATAATTTTCACCCACTCCCTCTCTATCTCTCTCTCACTCACATCTCGCTCTTTCCTTACCACCACCCCAATCATATCACTCTATCTCTGTCAGTGACTCGCACCGCACTGGCACGGTTCGTTATAATATTACGTTTTACCAAAACACGTTTCTCGTTCGGTATTGCCGCTGATAAGGTTACCCTCTCACTCTATCACTCTCTCTCGCTCTCACTTTATCACCGCGTCCAAACCAGCCAATGTGCGCGTGTGAAAGATAATTTTTCCTACGAACGAATCGCGTGCAAAGGCCATAATAATAATAATAATAATAATAAACGAAGCTATAATAATATACACACTAAAAACCTAATGGCTCGTGTGCCCTTTTCGTTCTGACAGGATTTTTTTTTTCTCCCCCCTCCGATGTTCGTTTATTCCGTCGTCGTCGCCATTGGCGGTGGAGTGGCGTCCACGTCGCCTGACACCCCGTCTCACGGGAACTGTTTAACGGGTTATTATTATACAATTATTATGTGCTCGACGTGAATAACCATCGTGTCGTATGATATTACGTTAGGTATTATAGCGGTCGTGGTAAAAATAATATAGTCTTTACACCGATATAGACGAACGCGGTTACAGCGGAAACGGCCCGTTGTGGACCCAACCTGACCCGACGTAGGCTGCAACCCATTAAGCCGGTTTCGTCTAATCTGATTGGACGGCAATACGATAAAAAAAAAATATATATATATATTATCATCGCATAGGATTATATTGTGAGAAAATCCACTCGGCCACCGGATAATGCGCAGAGAGAGAGAGAGTATGTTGAAAAGGGTAGGAGAAATAGAGTTTCCACTCGAAGAAAAAATGTATCAATATACGTATATAACGCGAGCACGTTCGAACAACAAAAACAAGGGCAACTCGCTAAGCGCACTCTGAATAAACCATGATGGTCTTTAACTCGTATTTATCATTTTATCCAATTTTTATTTCGTTTTCGATCCGTAAAACTTTTTTGTCCAATGTTATATCTGAAATTTATATTTTAAAATAAGTACTCGAACGGTATTTATTTTTATAATATTATGAATCATTCCAAAACACATGATTCGTGACAACGTTAATTCTTAAAAGAAAAAAATAAAAAGGTCACGATCAGGAGAATGTCCTTTGACACTACGATTCTCTACATTGAATATTATATTATAAACAAAATAATGACATAATATAACACGTAGAATATTTTATATTACAATAATATATTATGAACGTCTCCACTATAATAATTGTTTTTAACTTTAAATTTATATCACTTTTTTTCATAATTCATAATTTTTATTTGACTTGTCCAACTCGGAAAATGAGTTATTTATTTTGTGTATTATTGTTTGTTAAGTGTTTATCGTTTATGGGTTTTTTTTTTTTAATAAAATACAATACAGAGTTTCGGTAAAATATTTCTATGAAAATTATACTAACATGCATATTAAACAAGAAAGACGGAAAATATAATATGATACATTTTATAAATCGAGTATATGTTATTTAATTTATGGTTATTGGTTATAATTGAATTTTACGTTGAAAATATATATATATTGAAAACAAATATACATAAACAATAATAACGTTTTCAAAAATTGCTAGTTTACATTTTACGTAGGTATTTATAAGTAACCACAACACGACTTTAACTCTTTAATAGTGTATATTTTTTAACACTTACGAATATTTATTTTAGTATTTCAACGATTTGTATTTAGAAAAAAAATGATTGAGTTAATTATTGTTGT
Source organism: Acyrthosiphon pisum (assembly GCF_005508785.2). NCBI lineage: Eukaryota > Metazoa > Arthropoda > Insecta > Hemiptera > Aphididae > Acyrthosiphon > Acyrthosiphon pisum. The sequence continues at coordinate 31,295,900 of NC_042495.1, read as the reverse complement.
TTAACCAGGACAATCGTGCAATTATTAGTGCATTTTATATCTAAATATAAATCGTTGAAATTAACAGACCTTGTGATTTTAGTTTGGAAATGGATTTTCCTCTGCGGTTATGCAAAAGTAGCACCGGAAAAGGTACCGCTATAGAAAATAAAATAAAGCAAGTCCAATGTTTGATATTTATATAATACACACCTACTCATTTTCAGCAGATCCAACAATCAATCAGGTTTGAAAAAAAATTTGTATTTTTTAATTTTGAGAAATAATAGACTTGGAAATTAGAATTAAGCTTCAATAATAATTGTTGCATAATACAATGCGATGTATAAAACAAACCGTAATACAATGTCAACCTTTTAAATTTAAATTTTATATAACTTATGCATTTTTTATTTAAGTATTTCCAATGATTGTACATCGTAAAAAAATGATTATGTTAACTATTCGATATTTTCCAGACATAGCGCAATTATCAGTGAATTATATGTCTCAAAATTGTTATCAATCATTTAATTAAACACACGTCTTTGTGTGTTTTATTTGAAAACGGATTGTCTTCTGGAGTTATGCAGAATACACATCGAAAATGTTCAATGATTTAATAATAACATTTTTATTTTGAGATATAATATAGTTACTTGGAAATTAAGTTTTTATCATGAATCATGATTTTTGGATAATATATTGCGATATATACATGGAACAATTACTTATACTGTTACCGTTATTGGTTATGTAGAGTAAAAACAGTTATAAAAGTAAGCGAGTTGTACCAATTTAATTAATTATAAGCAGTAAATTGTTTTGGATTTAATTAAATGTTTACTTTTCAGTTTTCAGTATTTGTTTAGTATTCATTGATAATTCGTAGTCAATAGTATACGATAATATTTTCAAAGAGAAATTCCCGATTAAAACTACATAAATTAATCATATAATATTATGAATTATTAAGAATAAATATTCTTAATTTATTTGCCTACACATGATACCATCCACTATACCAATATTTCTAGTTACCGGTAAGTCTGTAGTTTTCTTATAAGTCTAAAATCGACTTTTCATCTAAGAAAATATTATTTCCATCCCAAGAAACAGGAAGTTATAATTACGATTTCCAGTAACGTCCGGTCATTCACAAGTACTCCACGGCACCCATATTGACATTCCATTACTTCCGGGTTTGAAATCATGAGAAGAGTTTCAATTAAATATTTACAGTACCTAAGTATAGTAAACCTTATAGAAATAGTTTATTTTATAAAATATTATTTGGTAATAATATAATTTGTCCACGTGAAATAAGGTATTTATGGAATTGTTTTATTCTTGCGGACAGTAAGTTGTAAAGTATTAACTATATATATATTAGAATAGTAAATTGACAATTTTAGAACGGTTAACTTTGTATTTTAAATACAGTACACAACTAGCTATTAATTAAAGTAATACCCAAGGCTGAGCAAGTTAATGATACTTTTTAACTCGTTAAGTTCATTATTATTTTTTCAATTAAGTTAAAAATTAAGTTAATAGTCATTTTTAATACATCGATTAAGTTTAAAATTAGATTGACAAATACCATTAACTTGACTTAATATCAATTACTAAGTTAATTAGTTTTTATCTTCAAACATAAATACGAAATTCTTTGTAAACATATCTTATATTTCTGTGAACTTATAATGATTATTATAATCCGAAATTCCGTAATAAGCAAAATATTATGTTTCTGGACAGTAGGAATATACAAAATTAACTTAATTGGGAAATCAAAGAAAAATATAAGTGGATTTTAAGTTACTGTAGAGACAAATGAGTTAAGTTAAAGTTGAGTTAATTACTTAACTTATATCATATTAACTCGTTAATGCTCAGTCTAGCCAATACTCCAGGCTGCCTAAAAAAATATATATATTAACTATAATTTGAAATAGAAATTTGAATATTTTTCTTATGATTTTTTACATAAACGGTAAACTGTTCCTACAAAATAAATCGTTATATTATGCGTACGATATTAGCAATACATATAACCAAAATTTGAAAAATTGTACTACCTAAATAAAAATAATAAATATTTATACAAATAATATGCGAGAGAAATAGCATTATAAAATATCGCGTTTGAAGTGCTTAGTGAGTAAAAGAAATGTAAGACACGCACCTGTTTTTATCTGGATCCCATAATAATTATTAGAAAATTTTATAAAATCCAAGCCCTGTCGGTTATGAGTATTGTATTTTTTTACGTATTCCTCTGAACGAGTGGTGTTTTTTTGTGTTTTTATTATTCTTATTTCTAGGTTAGAATATAAAACTGCAGATGGCTTATAATATCATCGTGTCACGAGATAAGAAATAATATCTAATCAAAATAATATTATAATATGGTTTTATATGGTTATGAAAATCTAATAAATTATAGAAACTGTGTTGGAATATTTTTATAAAATTAGACATTTTTTGTATTTTATTGTATTATATTATTTTAGCTTTATTACATATTGAGTAAGTCTCATAATATTGTACTTTATTATTATTATTTGTATTTAAATTGAATGTCTAATTTAAGAACCTCTCACCTTCAACACAGGCAAACTTACTACTGTGTTTATAATTAAAAATATCTTGGGAATTGTTTGCAAATAAAATAAAATTATTATTATTATTATTTTTGTAGTTGAAATGCTACTGTCGATATAGCATAATATTTCCTTACACCAGAAAAAAGACGTCTTTAAAAATAATAAAACATAGGTATCTTTTGTTTTTAATATGTTGGCGATATTTCAGAACCTATATATGGCTGACATATTTTTACAATATTTTACGCTTCTCACCACCGACCTGCAAGAATATATATTTAGCTATTTTTCGATCAAAAGGAAATATTTTCTTTTGAAGTACCTATCTAAAGATGGAGGAATTTATTTCGTAACGAGAAATACCCTAAAGATGGCATTTTTTCACTTTATACCTAGAAAACCTAAAAAAAAAAAAACGAAAACTTAATTTAAACATGGTCGCTCGTTATAGATTTGGATTGAATCTCGTGAAACGAAGTGTACATACCAGAAACGAGAACGGACCATTTAAAATTATTATTTTTATGTTTTTAATATTAAACTCGGCGTGTTTATACGGCGTTGTTGTGAACTGTGTAATCATCTAAATTAAATTGGTTTCAAATATATTTTCAATTGTGTTTATTAGGCCATTTACCGTTTATGTGTATCTAATCATTTTTTGCAAATTGAATTTCATTATTTCCAATTTAGCTGACCCACCAAATGGTTCGCAGTCGTTAAGTATTTTCCAGTTTTGCAATAATTGCGTTGTACATTTTATTGTTTTGTATCGCGAAATTGATTCATAAATCAATTACGAATTATTTTTCCTCCTCGTGGTTTAACAATATTTTCCACAAACTAAACATATAATAGTAATGATAATAAAAATAATTATAATTTAATAAAAAAATAGATATCATGCGATCAGCAGAAATCCTTTGAAAACCGACGTACCAGTTATTCGAATCGTTATACAGTTAAAATAATTTCGCCGACTCAAAGATGAAAAGTATATATCAGTGAACATCGATGAATCAAAAAATAATTGCACGTCAAAATAATAAGCAAGTATAAAAATTATTTATATATAATTTCAATGATCAAACGAGAGTTTTCACGAATTATTAAAAAACGTACATTTCGTTGACGATTAACCGTAGTAAAAGTTTTGACATCATTTCGTCAAAGAGCTGCTTTCATCGCCGCTGCAGTTGTTACTGCAATTTTGTAAATTGTAAGTAAATAATAAGAAATAAATGTATTTTTGCCGCATTTTAGATAGTATTCTGTACATTTCATAATAATATCAACTAAATACCACCACGAATTAATTGAGGCACAGGTGCAACGATCAAACAAGTCCATTTTTTCAAATTATTTTTCAGCAGATGAGAAAAACTTCCTCAAAATTGGTAAACGAACGTAACATTAAAAACGTGATGTCATTTCATGTCAAATAAGCCATAACGAATCATAATTTCCTTTGATTTTCACCCTGTGTTCATTATGAATTATAATATTTCACAAGAAGTAAAAAATGTTGATAAATTAATTTTCAATACCTTGTTGCAATAACCAGCTATGTCCAATAATAACAATTATTTTGGTTCTTGATGTATCCAGTTATTTAAACCAACCAGAAAGAAAATCATCTAAAAAATTTAGTTTGAACAATAGTGATGGTACGATTATTATAATAAATCTATTATTTATATTATCATACAATCGACTTAATAATAACCCAACTTTATTTAAGCGAAATGTCCACCTCGTGGGTTGCCTGGAGACATAAATTATACAAATTCAATATTAAAATGAAACTGAACACGGACATAATACTAGATGAATATAAAATATCAAAGTACCAACCTTGCACAAAATTTAACACGATCCACAATCCCATTGTTATATTAATATATTGGCCTTACAATTTGCAATAATATATTACCATTAGAAATTACACATATTCACTTTTTTAAGATTCTTAGAAAAAAAAATAGTTTCATTTTTCTACTATACAAGAACGAAGTATAGACAGACTTTGACAAATGTTTAGGATTATTGCATCACTTATTATTATATAAATAATTATAAATGATTAAGGCAATTATTTATAATTTTAGTTTTATTGCCGTATTCCTTTATTATAATATAGCAAAACAATTTTTACATAACACTAAATTTTGTTATATTATAAACAAAGCAAAAAAATATGTTTTAAAATAATAATAAAACATAATATTATCCACATATAATTATTGGTATTACGGTTACAATTTAAAATATTAGCTTAACGTCGAAATAAAACGTCTGATGAAATGCTCAAAAAATAAATGTTGAATAAAATAAAAATAAAAATGCATTGTTTAAAAAAAAGAAAAGGAGAACGATTAGAGAAAGAATAAAAAAAAAAAATAAAAAAATAAGAAAACAATCTTTTTTTACCTGATTGTCGCACTGGATGAAATATCCAAAGTTCTTAGGAGAGATAATCAGTTACGTCCCGACGTATTTGGGTTTTGCGCCCAATAAGAAAATTAAAATTTATTCGTTTTATTTATTTATTTAAATTTAATACCCCAAACGGTGTGTATACCTTCTATATAATATTTTTGCTGATACGACCGCACATAGGTACCTACCTGGTAATTGTAGCCAAAAAATAATTTAAAAATGTTTTACAATAATTATATCTCCTACAATATTAATCGGACGTACCTATCTTGTTCTGGTGCCATTCGACACAGAACTTTTTTCTTAAAATGTTTGTGTTAAAATAGAGTTTTTGAAAAATTTGTACTTATCTATGGTTATTCCACCGGCGCTGCTTCTTTAATTTGTAAACGAGTTCCTGATGGAGATTTCCGTCATATGTGGACGGTGAAAATACTTTATGTTGTAAGTTCTATAATTTAACTTATTTATATAGAATTATTTTTTTGTAAAAATGTAACTGCTATATTTTGTTATAGTTTAATAATCACATTTATAATGTTATTAAATATAGTTTTTGACAACAAATAGTTTGATCACAGATATATGTATAGTGTCTATTTGAGTATTTTTTTCATCAGTAAAAAAAAAAAATATCAGTTTTATATAATCCACACAGCATTTGAGAAATGATAATATTTTATGAATAATTTAAAGTGCTCGAATAATGAATATTTGAGTCAAAAAGTGTTCGGATTAGATAAGTTTTTTTTTTTATCTAGATAAAAAAAAGATAAAATTATTTTGTAAATGGTTTTAAATTTAGATATATTTTAGTTGGGCACCAGGAACATATTATATAATAATTATATACATAAAAATAATTACATTATTTATAAAGCATAAACTTTGTTTGAGAATCTGTATAAATATTTAAAAATTCGTTTGTACAGTTTCACGATTTTTATCAATAAAAAATGTATCTAAATGAATTTATTTCGATTAGTAAGCAAATTATCTAAAATGAACGTTTAGATGCTTTGTAACTATTTATCTAAAAAAGATAAAAGATGAACAAATAATTATCTAGATATTAAGTCTATAATATAGTCTATGTATTTGACTAATAATATTGTATAAATATTTTCTTCTCTTAATAACGAACATTTGTACTATGTGATTGCATAAAAATTTTGAATTCAAATTTTTAAACAATATCCGTAAAAATATTTATTTTTAAATAATATATGATTAAAACGTTCCGTAACATTTTTTTTATAAAATATTTTCAAAAATATAAGCTTTTTGGCCAATGAATATAACTAAAGTCTTTCCTAATTATTTACACAACATTTTAAAATATTTTAACAACCATATATTATTTTCCTGAATATATTTTTTAAGATATTTAGGAAATATTTTATGCTGTGTGGGAATCAATTCATTATAAATAGTTATATAATATAGTTATTAACAAAACATGCTCACATCTGTTGTTTCTTTTATTAGTTTTAAAGCTGATTTAAGAATTTGAAGTACACACAAAAACCATATTTTTAAATTTTAAAGTTTATTTTTTACTACTCAAGGGAGTTTATGTGGTGATACAAACTTCTGTTTTTCAACAGAATTCCTCCCTCCTTTTTTACTGTAAATTTTTTAGTAGATAATTTCTTTTGAACATTTTGATGTACGTATCTAATTCAAATTGTAACGAGTATATTTTCTCAGTTATTTAAATATTTTTACTAAGAATTATTGTACTTAAAAACAATTTGTTTTTCAAGAATATAAATTAGATGTAATATTGCTATAATATAACTTATGATTTCGGAGCTTGATACACTTTTCTTTTGTGTCTGACCGATTCTTCGTAAGGTTTTCGTTGTCACGGTAAACATATTTGTGATTCGTAGATTTTCCTTTTAGTGGTTTTTCTCGACATTCTTGAGTTAAGACAAGTTTTTGAAAAATGTGGACTCATCTGCAGGTCATCGTCTCACATGATTTTTCTGGAGAAAATTAACGTTGTTTATCTCAACCTACGTTTCGAAATAGACGTAAAAACACGACGATATTGTTGTAAACATCGCGTCGGTTGATGACATAAAGCTGATAACAATAATGTATAATACCTACCTACATATTATTATTATTTACGCCTTAAAACTATAATATTATCATAATATTGTTACTATTATTATTATTATTATTATTATTATTATTATTATTATTATTATTGTTATCTCTATAATATCATTCGTAACGACGACGTTCGACGCCAAGTCGTTTCGTCGAATGAGTCTCGCTGATCTGCGGCGAACTCACCCGGAAGTCATCGCAATCAGTTGACGGTGCAGACTTAAAAATAATATCCCATCTTTGTTCGAGCCCTTAAGTGTACCCGCGTGTCCGTTTCGAGTGACGCATTCATTAACCTAAATGGTCGAGACATTTAGTGTCGACGTATACAGGGTGCTGGGAGGATTAGTGCCGCCCGGACAAAAAACGGTTTTTGCCATTTTACCCATAAACTCAAAAAAAAATATATATATATTAAAATCATGAGATGTATAGGTAATGAAAATAAAATATTGACGAGTGAAAAATTTCAGAAAAATAAACTCTATAAAATGGCTATCTTCAATTGTTTCAAAAATAAAAATAATTTTTTTAACTTTTTTACTAAAAAATTTGATTTAATTAAAATTATGTATATATGTAGTTCTTATCTCTGTGAGTCTAATAAGAAAAAAAAATAAACTTATGATACATTTATTATCTCAGGAGATATCGCAATGGGTAAATCCTCGCGGGACAGCATGTATACAACTCGAGATAGTGTCGTGGACGATGTGTGGACGTCTACCCAAAACGCTTCTCGTCTGCAGGAGACGTGGAGATAATATTAATTGTCGTCCCGGGTAGGTGGACAGGTGGGTGGTGTCCATAATATGATATAACGCCACTTTATAAATAACTCAGAACTACTACTACAACGATGAACGTTATATTAAATTGGATATTCTAATATTAGGCAGACATGGGTAAAATATTTTTAAATATTATTTGGAATAAATGCTCGAATACTTAATATGAGAAATAATATTCTAATATGACGTATTCGAATACTTCATAAAAATAGTGTCCTAAATAGTATTTTTTAAATACTTCAAAAGTTCTCCAGATACTTTTGAAATACTTTTAAATTTTTGTTTTAGATATTAAGCCAATGATAATTTTTTTCGGGAAAATTTGCCAACATATATTATAATTTAGTAATTCTAAATATAATTTTATTTAAAATTTTAAAATGTGTATAATATTGTAAAGATGTCCAGAACAACAAAAAAAATAATTATTATTGTAAATATAACTCTATTAATAAATTAAAAATTCGAACTATGATGATATTAATGGCGTAATCGTTATTTCGCTGGCGCTGGATTTCGTGGACGACGTTTTCGTAATCAACGGTGCTTTTTATGCCCAATTTTTATTAACTTTTTTTTCCATAAATTATTATTTTAATTTAAACATAATGTTTGCACGCTCTGGGTACCCACATAACACACAAACTTATAATGTACCCTTTATAAATGTTTAATTCGTAATGTCGATCATTAAATAAATGTTGAGATTTGATTCAACGAGAATCGTTTTAATCTAAAATAAAGCTTCCATAAAGGTGAATTGAACCAGAAAACGAAGTCGAATCTACATTCATACATCAGCATTTAATAAGCATAGCAAAATAAAGCTTTACTTAATACTATTTGTATGTTGGGATAACTTTTATTGTATCTTAAATAAATATTAATATTAACTTTTCTAATAAAATATCTACCTTTATTTAATGTTTATATTATCAGTGTTTTATGTTTATTCGATGTTACTTAATTCCAGTTAAATATGTTTTTATGAATTGTACCATTTGACATTGGCGCAATTGAGGAGGCTTAATAACCCTCCCAAAATCAACTGAAGTCCACCCTCCCCCCACCAAAAAAAAAAAAAAACTAATTAGAATATTTCAAGCAAACTTATTGCAGTATATAATTTTTTCTTAAAAAAATTGCAGGACCACAAATTTAAAGCACAAATTGCACCAGCTATACTGTTAAAACAAAATTCCTAGACTATTTCAACCATTTGTTCAAAGATTAATTTATTATCGTTAGCTTAGATTATAATACCTAGTTTGCATACCTTGTTATTTTTTTATTGAAACCATATTTATAATATATATCTAAGTTGATATAATTAATACATGTTATATTATAATATATTATATATACTATACCATATATTATTAAGTATTAAGAATATTTATAATTTTACATAAAATGTAATACATAATACAATTATTTAGTAATATTTTATTTTATATTAGGTAAATTAGCCATACATAATATATTACTGCATAATATATAGTATTAAAAAATTATTTTATTCAATTAGAAAATATCATAATACAATTTAAAAATTTAATTTTTATCAATCATCTGATTATCTGCAGGGCTTTCCTTGTTTGGATCTTGTTTTTTTAATTTGAAGGGAGTTTGTATTAAAATATATTTAAGCACTTGCTCAATTTCATTTCTGGAAGTGTCTGAAGCAGAAAACTTTTTTATCTTGAGCACAGATTCTGAAAAATATATTTGTATAATTTACTAAAAAAATATATTGAAAATAATCTAACCTAACCTAACCTATAGGGGTTGTACATATAGAAGTCAATATAATAAATTGAAAACACTACTGTAAATCTTACGTAACTTATTTTTTTTTTAATTTATACTAACCAAAAATAATTTTTGTTATCACTAATGCATGAAAACTTCTTTTTTTATTACAGCGACCATTGTAGGAAAATTTAGTAAGCAAATCTGGAATGAATAATAAGGCCATTATACGTTTGACCATTATTTTAACTGTCAGTCCTCCCACAGAAGAAATATATTGAACCTAGAAAATAATATATTTTATAAAAATTAATGAATTTTAAATCATTTTGAATGAATACCTACCAAATGCAAACGATATGTGTTGTCGTTTGATATTTTATTTTCAATATCATCCAACTCATCAAATGATTTGATTGGGAAATCAACATCAAAATTGGTTAAATCTGCATTTTTTTCACTTGCGGAAGAATTTTTTTTGTCATCGTCAACTAATTTTAATATAAAATTTAGTTTTTCATCCATAGAACGTATTTCAAATTTAATTGTTAACAATTGATGGAGAACTGATTTCTTGAAAGCATCATTATCATCTGTTAACAATTTAGATAATCAATATTATAGTTACAGTTATACATTTCACAAAATAACAGATAAGCAGTTTTTAGAAATTAAATAGTTTAGCTTCATATATAAATAAGGCACAAAAAAAACAAAAATCAAAAATAAAGTGTGTAATTGTTCCCAAATTACCATGTTTAAATTTTTTTGAATTTGAAGTAGTTGAATCATCACTCAATGTTTTAGGCAAGGATTTATTTTCTGTAAACAAAATTCACAATTTATAAAATTTACACATATAAATGGGTAAAAAATGAAATTGTTTTAGATAATAACTAACCAGTCATTATCAATTGAGAAAAGTCAAAATCATCATTATTACATTACATAAATAGACACATTTTTATAGTTTTTAATAAGAATATGCTTGAGATTACTGGTACTTTAAGCTGTTTGCACTTTTTGCCTAAGAAATTAACTATACATTAGAACCTCGATAAGTCAAAATTCAAGGGAACAATTTATTTAGACTTATCAAGTTTTTCAACTTATCGAGGTTCCACTATATTATTATAATCAAGCTCAATAGTATTGAATAAAATAAAAATTTAACAAACTATAATAGCAACAATTTAGATATTAAATTATCAAGTACAATAAATAAACAAAACATACCAGCAAATGAAGGTTTTGAAGACATAATTGGGCTCTTATTCATAACAATAGTTTGAGAACTATCCAAATCCGAAAATATTAATCTTCTGTTGGCTCCTTCAATAAATATATTAATAAAACTAATTAATTTATAATAATAAAATATACTAACAATTAAATGATGAGACAACCAGTTAAGAGTAATAATTTAAAAACTAAAAATATAAGAAATAAATACCAGCTGATAAATTAGGTGAGTGGTCTTTATGAATACTATTTTGAGAAGATAATGTCGTTATTGTTCTAGTCTCAGGAGTTTTATCTGTTAGAACAATTTAATTAGTGTTATTAATTTATATTAACTATATAGGCTGGAATATCAATTATTTTATACTAATGAATATATTATGATAAACATTACCAGGTGCATGACAAATGCTGTCTATTATTTCACATGAATTTGTTTTAGAGCTAGTAGTATTTAGTATAATGTCATCATTTATTAAACTATGAACAGTTGTAGGTGTTACTATAAAAATGCAATAAATATTTTATTAAAAACATAAATAATATACAGTTTATGTATACTATATTATATTGTATAGTTACATAAATATTTTAAAAGCTAATGAACTATTTACCAAATGAAGAGTCAGCAGAACTTTTTAAGGGGGACCATCCATTATTCGGTTTTTTATAAATTGAGAGATTTTTCTCAGTCATAATATCTTCATATTTACTGCCCTTAGAAGATCCTTGAATAGATTTTCTAATTTCAAGTTCATCATCTGCTTAAAATCATATTGAATTAAAAAATGAACATAAATAATAATCTGAAAAATATAGTTTTCATAACTCTCATCTACAGTTACCTCCCGCTTTATAGTAACCAATAACATATGTAATAAACATATTTGTAAACAAAATTCAACTTAACTTTCTTTAAGTTATATAAATATTTATTTTTATCTACTTTAATACTTTTCTATATTCAATAAAACATACATATTTATACAAAATAAATTAACTTTCAAAATTAAATTTGTATAGTTACCAATGATTAATTAAATTAATATTAATATACATTTTTTAAAATACCAGATATCAATAGACAATACCTATTAAATATTTAGATGTAACTAAGAAACAACTTATGGGAGGCGTCCACAGAACTATTGGGTAAACGTTTATGGGTACCTATACCTGCATAATATTATATTTTACTTTATTTAAATTTAATATTTTTGGTATTATTATTAGGATAGAATAAATTGAATAAATTATAATAATAGTATTGTTAAGTGCGTCAAACAGATTTAGTATAAATCAGGATACATATTTATAGATATATCCATTTTACATAATTTAAAGAGACGTATCTATAATATTATTGAATCAAAAAATAATTTTCTTTAAAGAACATAATCTAATGTACTAATGTAGACTTTTCTTAATATTTGTTCTTTTTATTATGTTTAAATAAGTATCTAAATAATGTGTGATATAGCGTATGTTACTAAGTAAAATTTTGTTAGCATATTTGTATAGTGTTTATACTGTTAGAAAACTCTGATTAAGAATAAGTATATTTAATAGGTATGTAGGTATACCTACATTTTATTTTATGTACATATTTTTTAACCTACCTACTCTAACCAGGAACCCCCTCCCTTCACACACACACCAATAAGTTAAAAACCTAGTTATGCATAATATGTTAATAACAGACCAAATACATAAATCATTAATTACCTGTTGAACATAATGGTAAACTATCAGATTTAAGTGATGTATCGGACATTTCTCCATCTGAAATAAACGAAACACAATAATTTATTGGTAGAAACTTATTATAATATATTTATATAAGCAGGTGCCTGGTAAGTAGTTAAACCTAAACTGTAGGTATAATAATAATAGCTATTCATATTTACCAGAATTTGAACTCAAAACTGATGCTTTTCGTTGATTTCTTTTTTTCTTTTTAAATTTAGTTTCTTCAGCGCACGATGAAAGGTCAGATCTTAATTTTGCTATGTTACATTTTTTTATAGCTTTTGTATAACTGTCTAAAACATGATAAAAATTACTATAGTAACCTAGTCTATGTAGATAATTTATTAACTACTAACTATTCATATAAAATCAAACAACAATGAAGAATTTAAAATATTATACCTACCAATTAGACTGGACATAGCACGAGCCTCAAAAAAGTTAAATTCCTTTTTATTTGCTTTTGTCTTATTTCTTACTGCTCTTTCGACATCTATTTTTTTAGTAAATTTTGGCCATCCACAAATACCTTTTTTAATATTTAACCATTTTTGAGGAACCACTTCCACCGTGTCGTCCAATATAAAATTAACTACGAGCCACATGGTACAACTTTTAACGTTTGAATAAAATCTGGAACCATATTAAAACAATATTGTGAAATAGGTATAAAATTATTATTTTATTTTAGGTTTATTATACTTACGAAGCCAGTAGAAATGTTGTTTAGCTGAGGGTGCAACTATTTAATTTAATTTATAAATTATACAAAAAAAATTAATTTTGTAATGACTGGAACAAAAATACTGGTAGATAATAGATATTATAGTAAATTTGCAAAAAGCCAAAAACTGGCTCAGTGAACACTAGGTACACTAGGTATCACTGCAAATGACTAATCTAATTATGCACATAACCACACACGGATCACAAACTCGAAATATATTGACGAAGTGTACAACAATAATATACGAGACACGACGACACGAGGTACGAAGCTCGAGGAACGAAGCTCGAGGAACAATGAAATTAATATTAAACTTAACAAGTTACAACACAACTAGGTACAACGAACGCGTCACCACCGATTTCGCCGTTGCGATTTTTCATTAGTTCATACTATATAATTACTATAGATAATAAATTGTCGATAACGAATTTGGAATTCCCAGCGCATTTGCTAGACGTTCAACCGCGTATAACAATAACGGCTATAGCCGTGAGCCGGTATCGTATTTATATTTTATTTGAATAGCAGCTGTTATAATATTATTATTTTCATAGACCTTATAATAATAATATTATCTTTCTGAATACGGGTAAACACCATGTTAACCATGTTAACCATGTCTAACATCATATTGGTATGTACACCTAATCTGTAGTTTGTACGAACATAGTACGACTGTACAAACCGTCATATCATAGAACGACACTAGTTGTCTAGTACATTAAATGTAATGATAATTTATAATATTATTATAATTTTTGGTTTTTGGTTTTTTAACTATTTCTGACTGGTTGTTTATACTTAATATGAGTCATAAATTGAGTAAGTCAACCAAAAGGAGGCGGGTTCTCCAAGAAATTGATGAGATTTTACCTAGTTTTGACACAGTCAATGATGAATTAGAAGTAGAGCAATTAATGCGATTTAATACTCCGGACCCCTTTGATAATGACAGTGAACTACATTCTGTTTATAAAAATGTTGAGATGACAGTTGTTGAAGAACGAAATCAACCATTAGAAGGTATTACACAATAATATAGGTATTATTACTAACAACTATAGGGCTCGGATTTTAAAGCATATAATGCTTCTTTTTTTGTATAGGAAATAAAAATCTAATTTTTAAACATAAATTAGTTTCATGTAATTTTGATTCAATATAAACCAATTCATTTTTGCTTTTTTTATGTACCTAAATGTTTTTTTTTTTGCTTTTTACTGCATTTTCTGCAATTATTCTAGCTGTAGAATTTTTATATTATGTTTATATTATGCTATATTAATGAAAAAGATTTAATTTAATTAATAAGAAATGTAAAAACTTGGAACTAAATGGTTATTGGATTATTATTGTTTTCGTTTCAAATATAGCAAAAAAACCATGGAAGTTAATTCTTTTTTAAATTTAAATTTATTTTTAAAATTTTTTTATTCAATTTTATAAAAGTTGATTTTTATAGTCATAGTTTTTTAAAAAATAAAAATGCTTTTTTTGTTATTAATTGTGCTTTAAAATCCGAGCCCTACTAATATTTTATAAGGCGTAATTATAATACCTGTATAATATGTATTATATATTATATATATTATATAATATGAGTTATGACTATATATCGCTATTATATGCTACGCGGCGGCGGCGTTGAAATATGACGTTACACTTCTCGTGACGTCGCGCGTCGCATAAAGAATTCAAAATATGTAAATTAAGTAATGGTCGTGGTGACAACTTTTAATAATAACTATATAAAAGGATAGATTTTTGTATTATACTATTAGGTACCTATATAATTAGGTATTACCTATTATATGGGTAAGTATAGGTAGGTACGTTCGTTTATTTTTGCGTTATGTGATGATAACTGATAATATTGATAACAGGAATTTCGAGTTGCTCGACTACATTGACTAAGGAGAAGGAATCTATTAATATAATTGATATTATTAAAGAAGATGATGGCCTTGCTGAGTCTGCAGATAGTTCAGATGAAGAATTTTGTACTGAATTAATTGATATTTCACCTACAACTCAACTTGCCCAGTGGGCTATAAAACATAACATATCAAACGTTGCAACTTCTGATTTATTAAAAATATTAAAAAGTTGCTATGACTCATCATTACCAATCGACAGTCGGACTTTACTTAAAACTGATGTTTCAACTATTAATATTCCCATAAGAGATGTAGAACCAGGTAAATATTACCATTTTGGGATTGCTAATGGCGTTAAAAACCATTATATCGAAAAAAATGAAAATATAATTGAATTAGTCATAGGTATAGATGGGTTACCTTTAACTAAGAGCTCAAAAAGCACATTTTGGCCCATTCTATGCTACATACGGCCTTTCTCTAAAATTGTGTTTCCAATTGGAATTTATTGGGGGTATGATAAACCAACCGATTCCAACGATTTTATACGGGAGTTTTATGATGAGATTGTCAATATAATAGCAAATGGTATCCAAATTAAAAATAAATCAGGCGTTATACAAAATAAACAAGTTGTCATAGATACATTTTGCTGTGACGTGCCGGCCAAGAGTTTTCTTTAAAGACGAAAGGACATAGTGGTTTTTTTTCGTGTTCCCGTTGTTGTACAGAAGGTGAATATTTAAATAGACGCGTTTGTTTTCCTGATTTAAATTGCCCTAGAAGGACCCACGAACATTTTGTACAAAAACAACAAGAAGAACACCATATTGGCACCAATTTATCTATTCTAACTAGTATTCCAGGCATTGATATTATTAACGTATTTTCTTTAGATTATATGCACTTAATATGTTTAGGAGTAACAAAAAAACTTATTAATTTGTGGTTGAAAGGTCCCTTAAAAACCCGTTTAAATAGTGCTAAAAGTAAATTGTTGAGCAATAATTTAATTGATCTTAAAAATGTTATACCTATTGACTTTCATCGGAAACCTCGTGGTGTCGATGAACTCCCAAGGTGGAAAGCTACAGAATTTCGAACTTTTTTACTATATTTAGGACCCGTAGTACTTAAAAATATAATAAATGAAAAATGTTATTTAAATTTTATGTGCTTACATGTTAGTATTTTCATATTACTTAAATCAAATATTAGTAATAATTTATTAAAGTTCAGTAAGAATCTATTAGACTATTTTATTAGTAATTTTATTTCTATTTATGGTCGCGAATGGGTATCACACAATGTACATGCACTGCAGCACTTAAGCGATGACTATTCTCGCTTCGGTTCATTAGACAACTGCAGTGCGTTTCCATTCGAAAATCACATGAAGGTACTTAAAAATTATGTACGAAAAAGTAACCAACCCTTGCAACAAGCAGTTAAACGTTATAATGAATCTATATGTTATAGCTTAAAATCAAACACAACTGAACCTAATTTAACAAATTTCACTTTTAAAAATAAACATTCCGGAGGGCCATTATCAACAGATTTAAACAATTATTTAAATCATCAATATAAAACCCTCGTTTTTCATGACACTGAAATTCGGATTCACCGTGAAGCAGATAATTATCTACTTATGACCGACGGTAATATTGTAAAAGTTGTAAACATTGTAAGTCAAATATCCAACAACGGTTTTATTTTAGGATATAGTTTTGAAACAAAAGAACCGTTTTTTAAAAAACCTGTAGACAGTTCTAAATTGGACATTTTTACTGTTAATAATTTAAATAATAATTTAAAAAGTTGGTCTGTAGATAATATTAAATGTAAGTGTATGATCCTAAAAGTTAATTATAATAATAAAACCGTTGCTTTTCCACTTCTTCACACATATAGAATTTAAACACATAATACATATTTTTTTAAATTTGAGATTCATCTACAATATTTGATATTCCACATTATTAATGTAATATAAGCTGTATTTTGTATGATAGGTACTTATTATAATACAATATGAAAGCATGTATCTATAAATTATAATTAATTAATATTTTTTGAAGTTCTTATATATTTATATAATTATATATTAGATACCTACGAGTACCTACGAAATTAATAATTTAATTAGATGTTTAGCTTTGTTATTTTGTTTATTTTTTGTATCTGCAAATTATTTATTATTATTATGTACCTACCTTTATATATATATTGTCATTAATTTTTTCTCATGTACCTAAATATAATAATGTGATAATAGTTATAAAATATGTTTATATTATAATATATAATAATTAATTAAAATAATTTTATTTTCATATTGTATACAACACTAATTATTTTAATACCTAACTGTACAGTGTACCCAAATTAGGAACTATATTATAATAATATATTATACCTATATAGGTACTATATTATTGTATATTATAATTCTTATTCGTTTAATGCGGTTTTATAATTAATATTATTATTTGTAATATTTGTATTCGTATTGTTGGTTGACTTTTAGTCGTTATAACTTAGGTATATTTGTGACTTTTTGAACTGTAGAAATAAAATAAGTATATACCTACCTATTTTTTGTTTAAATAAAAACCACTTTCATCTATTAAAAAATAACTTTAAATTCAATTACGGAAAAGTAAATGATATAGCGAATAAATTTATTAATATATAAGTAATAGTCATGTTTTGGACGTACGCATATTAATTATTGTATACCTAACATATAGCTATTTATAGGTATGTTTATATAGGTATTATATATGGGTAGGTACCTAAATATATTATGTTATATTTGGCCATAATGTGTATAACTTAAAATAAAATATAGCTGAACTACCTAATTTATCGTATTTTACCTTTAAAAACAAATATACAACATGGCAATAAATAATTATTCCCCGAAATGATATTATTATTATAATGATTATACTTTAATTTTCGATATAAAACCAATTTTTAAAAACACGAGATTTGAATCTATCGTGAATCTGACAATTCATTATTCACAAATGAGCTGCAATGGTAATCTAATTAAAGTTATAATAATACCAAAAAAATACTGTCCCTAAATTCCGTGTAAAAAAAAGTAGGTATATAAATAACGGTTCTAAAAATTATGATATAATTTTATAGCTACCTGAGTATTATTAGAACTATAGATATAATTTATGTTAAAAAACTTAAAATAATCAACTATAAATAATTTACTATTACTGCGAAAGTGCGTATTGTTTTAGAGACCGGTCCACGCATCGTTCATAAAATGGTTATTTTTGAGCATCTCGTTATCGGCCACGACCCGCGGTATTATATAATCTTATTATCGCGGTAGACCTGGAAGTCCGTTCAATAACGATAGGTATATAGTTGTAAATTGATTGTCGACACGCGACTATTTGTGTTGTAGAAATTAAGTTTATTTTCAAATTATATTATAATAATAATATATAGGTTAGGGATCTGAGCGATATAATTGATGATGCGTATATTATCATGTATATATTCATACACGAATTAAAATATAGGTATTGGATACCCAACGATAATAATTTATTATATAATATTTTATTTGTTAATAGAAAAATTCGACGAGTAATAATAATGTGGATAAAATATTATTAAGCATCAAATAAATACTTATACGGATGCATTAACAATGAAATTCTAATCTAATGTGTGGACGGTGTTATCTTACTAACCTATTATTAATGCTTATAGTTTAAGTCTTAATAAGCATTATTTATGATACTCTATTTAAATGTTGGTCATTGTAAGTTTATTCGGGATTTAATACAAATTAACTTTTTGATATTTAAAATCTAACCTAAATCAAGTGTTTATATAGCACTAAGAAGTAACTTTAATGTAAACGTTTAAAAATAAACACTTAATATAGTATTATTGGATCTTATTTTTTGAACCTTTCAAATTCAACTCAATGTCTACGTTTATAGAAGTTTTAACATTGGAAAATGTTATGTGGGTACGGCCACGTGATCATTAAATACACGTGTTGTTGTTTCATAAAGCGACGGAATGTTTTTACTGTTTTTTAGTATTTTTTTGGGGGGTGGAGGACTCGTTTAAAAAAAAAAAAAATGTAATAAAACAATTACCATAAAAATTGTAATCGCGATTACCGCTTTCGACGTGGTCAAAACGTTGGGCTCTGCAGTAACCATCAGTGCACTTCGTACGATATCTCGCCTCTTTCACTCACAGTTGAGTGAAACACACTCAAAAATGAAACGAAATTATGTGCGACTATCACTCTGGTTTCGGAGGTCGTGTCGTATTTAAAAGACGACGGAACTATAATATTTCATGCAATCGAGAGTCGTCTAATCGATCGAAGAGGTCCACACGTATAAAGCCGTCCGGTACCGAAAACGAGTTAAATAAATATTTCTCAAAATGATAAGTTGTCCGAAAAATAGAAAAAAATAAATAAAAATAAAATGGCCGCGTTCCAAATAACTTTTCCGATACACACTCGTTGCGCTCAGAATTTTCGTTTAACCTTAGCGGTACCTATTTATCATGTGTGTGTGTGTGTGTGTGTGTGTGAACATAGTATAGTTAGATAAAGTGTTTTCTCTTCAACACAATACAATATTATCGCTCTAGTCAATAATTTCCACTTCTCTTCTGGTCCAAATGTCTTATATATATATATATATGTGTATATGAGTAATAATAACAGTACGTAACATAACGGCCTAACGCGGAGCAGTGTATCGATCATAAAAATAATATATTTGGCGAGCGGTGGCCGGTCGTTCAGTCGAAACGTTAAGTGTAATATGGACACGGGAGAGATGTCTCGCACAAAAGTTTCGGCCGTAAATCACGACGCCCCTTATCGTAGGAGGTCCAGGTGGGTAGTCGGTAACAAATGTAAAAACTGTGAGACGGCGAGTCGCTGCTGTGGAGAGGGTGGCGGACCTTCGACTAGAAACGTGTTCTGATTGTGGCCCTATATGTATTTATCAGATCTCCACACCCTTTTCGCTGTATAGTTTGTGTACACGGATAAAGGACATATTATATGACTCGAGGTACTTATATTATAGTTATATAACACTGTATAAGTCATGACGAGCAACGTTTTTTTTTAAAAGTGACTCATAACTTAAAGAGTTCATTTTTTACCACGCCATAATGCTTACATAGTCAGGTACTATGTTTTACTAATAAGTTAAAGGACTCGTCAAGTTAATTTTTTCCAGATATGAGCCCGGAATATTTAATGTTTAGTAGAAAAAACGGAGCGAGTACACAGCCGTCCTGCTGTTAGGTAAGAACTATGTAACTGTTGAATGTGCCTCATTGAGTAGTTGATGGATTACAAGTACTTAAAGTGTTGACGAGCCCGCGAGTGGAATGGCACTGGGACATAAAATAAAATGTAGGTTCACTACTCAAGTCGTATAAAATTTAAATACCTAATTATAAGTCGTTGTATAGAGGCCTGGTGTGGCGAAAATGGTGTGGTCATATACCAATGAGCAGTATAGTATACAATCACGCTCATCGCCTTTTTTTTTTCTACAATTATCATGTCATTTAAAATATGATTTTTTGAATTTTTAAATATACTTAAAGATCATATTTTCAAATTCTCAAGATTTTTTTGTACTACTTGAGAAGTTTCCTGTGTAAAGATATGAACTTTTGTTTTTCAAATAAGAACCCCCCTCCCTGTTAAACTGTAAGTAATTCAGTTAATAATTTTTCTGAAAATCAAAATGCATATGAGTTATTTTACTTTGTGTTATAGGGTTTGAAGGTCCATTGTAATGGGTTTATACAATGTGGGACATGGGGGCTATCATGGTGATCTGAAAATTGTAGTCGTTTATATAAATTGATACACCAAAATGAATCATTTGTTAACATGGTGGAAGGGTAATAAATACTTGTATATTATGTTTTTGTAAGACCATTTTTATACTACTATCGGCAAATGACACTGCTTTAGTAAATATAGTGTAAAAACATAAAATGATTTTAAAAATAAATTGTCTTTGGGAATATTTATAAATTCCAAAAATCATAATTTGAACAAATACATAATCAAAGGAAAGAAAGGGGCTCAGCGTACTTGGTAAATTACCCTGTGTAGTGGAATATTGTAGGTACCATAATTACACCGTTTCTGGATTTCTGTAGTGATCAAAATAACCATTATCTAATAATATATTATAATATGTAATATTTTTATGTAATATTAATGGCTTTTAAAATTTACAATAGCACCTAAATACGTCTCACTGAGTCTGCTTATCGAATAAATTAATAAAATATAAATAACCATATTGATTTAAAATCTCGCGACAATGACACCATACAATAGTATCTAGCTCGACGTTTAAAGAGTCCTAAAATATTATAATGTTTAAATTCGGTTGGTAGGGTTAAAGAATAAAATATTTTCTAACTAGGTAAAAACATTTTCAGGAAAATAATATAGTGGTCAAAATATTTAAAAAAAGTTACGTAAATAATTAGGAAATATTTTAGTTATATTCTTTGGCCAAGAAGTTAATAATTTTTAATACATTTTATAAACAATTTTAATGATATATTTTCAAAAACATTTTTGAGGAAACTTTATAAAATTATCAAGTCAACATTTTTATGCGATCATATAGGTACTAGTACATTATTTTGTTATAATGAGAAGAAAATATTTATAAAATATTATTAGACAAACATTCATTATTTAAGCACTTTAAAATATCCACAAAATGTTATCATTTCCCAAATGCTGTGTGGGGTTCTATGGCTGGTCGTCCTCCGTCTCCGTAATTTTTCCTGACAATTTATTATTGATTACTAATAACGCTCTTGTTATATTATGTTGTATTATTTTTACAATTTATTTTCAGGTACTAGTTTTTGTTTACTCTTTTTTTCTTTATTAAATTTTCTTATAGCACTTTGTGCATTGATTATAAATACTATTCAGTTGGAATAAAAATAAAGGTATCGGATTTTTAATCAAGTAAAGTAATTTATCTTTGTTTCATCTTTTGTTACCATTAAGAGTTTAAAAAATAAAACGTGTATGCCTTAACTTGACTTGATCCGAATTAAAAACCATTAGCTGACTCGACATTGATGATTTGTAATGAATCAAAAACGACGCATTGACTGTTTTCTTTTACGTCGTATGTAGGTCGTAGGTACACGTCGTGAGTTTAATAGGCATTAATCATTATTTCCAATGCCCGAGATTTTCTTTTTTTTCTATTATAGTTTTGTGAATAAAATACATAAAAGGGTACCTATACATGAGTTCAGTTCGATGATTTGTTGAACCTTGTTAAATTAATGATTCCGAATTCGTTTTAAAAAAAAAATATTTAACCTTACGCTTAAGTAAAAGTATCAACCATATAAAATACAGTTATTATTAGAATAATGGTTCTGAAATTTATTTTTTGAAATATTTCATATTAATGAAAGACAAAAAAACAAAATTTTAGTTTAGAACTATAGTAGAAAGTACAGTAAATACCTCTACTTTGTTAAGGGTTTATGAAAAATATTATAGAAATATTTCTTACATAGTACATATGTACCTAGTACCTACTTTATACAAATTACATAATTATATTATCTATCTTGTATATATAATATATTCATTGTATCATGAACTGGAATTAAATATTGATAGTCACTATAACCAGGTAGGAAATCAGTATGACCATCTAGTGATGATTTTATGAAACATAGCAAGAAACACAGTTTAAAAAAAACATTTTAGGAATTATATTTTTCAATATTTCAAAAAGGGTGAAAGTTTCTAGTTTGAAACATTTTAGAAATTGTATTATTCAATATTTCAAGAAGGGTGAAAGTTTCAAGTTTGAAATATTTCAATGTGAACATTTCATGTGAAATATTTCATACTCATAACCCTAATTAGGATACATGACGTATTACATTTATTTAATGTTATAGGTACCGTTAAAATGAATTAAATAGAGTCAAATATTCTGATAGGTGTTTGGTGTAAGACATTTTAATCCCTAAGTCGTAGTTACTTTTATATTGGTAAGTATTCATTTCAATTTTAGTTTTGTTGAAATCAAATTGTTTATTAATAACTTGAAAATTTTCTATATTGTAATAACTAAATTTTGAAAACGACTTTTAAAAAATGATTACATTATCAACATTTTCTGACCTGAAATTGATTTAAATCTCAATTCTTAAATAATTAAAATATTCAGTCCGTAAAAAACACACACTAAATTTTTATGACTGGAGGTTAATTTAAATAGTAATTGCAAAATGTAATTTAAAATTATTGAAATGTAGAAACTTGGGTTTCTCTTGATATTTTATCGTTTTAAAAGTATGCATTTTATTTTTTAAGTTATAATAAAATGATCGATTTAAACCATTTTAAAGTCTTTATAACTACTTAATATTATAACATATTACTATGTAATGTAACGTTTACCTTGAATACATATTGTAAAGTTGGTTTAATTTTTTCAAAAAACATTCCATTCTGAATACTATTGGAGCTTAAATTAAAATTCAAAAATAAATAAATAATTGTATAATATTACGTGTATTTGATAATATAATATCAAACGGCAAAATAATTAAACGTCCACTGCTTGTAAATGTTTAAAAATAAACATTGATGAATAACTTAGCGTGTCCTTGTAACAATAATATTATTATATGATATAGTTACGATTTGTGTTTTTTTTTTTTTTTTTAATATTGTTAAAACGTCTGTCGTTAAGTAAGCATTTATATGCAGACCGCATAAGGTCCGTTCACATAATGATAATAATATCGTAGCAATTTAATACGTAAAACTAAAATAATATCATTTTAACAACAGACGAAAAAAAAAAACGAAAACACTGAAACTACGAAAACCGTTCAACTGTTTCTATGATATTTTATTATCGTTGTCGAAATCTTTCGGTCGTTCCGACTTGCTGCCGACTGTTGAGTATAAATTATCAGGGCTGTGAATTAATGCACTAAAAAACTTGAAAAAATGCATTCAAAATGTCAAAAAATGCAATAAAATATGCACCTAAATTTCAAAAGATGCAGTATAAAATGCCAAAAATTATTGTATAAAATTCACTTAAAATGGTTTTTAATTTAATTTTTATATATTTATGATTTTATAGGATAGCATACATCAGTACGTTAAATTTTATGTTATTGAAAAAAATGTGTTTATTTAATAAAAAAAAATTAATAATAATAATGATTGAATTTGAATTTTGTATAATGCTATTCACCTGAAACATTTAAAAAAAAATTTTATGTATTTATTTTGTTGCAATAATAGTTAATAAATTTAAATATATTTATTTGCGGGTAGCTTTTTCATATCTAGTCTTTACTATTGCGTTGGAAAAAAAAAAAAAAAAAAACAAAGAAATTTCAATTGATGGAATTTGATTAAAAATACCGGAAAATGAACTAAAATAGGAAAATATGACCTAAACAATTAAAAACGCCAACAAATGTAAAAAAAATGCAAAATAAAGGTTATATAAATGGATTCGTAGTTACATAATTTAAATTATGTACTTACAAAGCTACGTTGTTCCACAGTCACCAAAAAAAAAAATGCACTTTCCTACAAATTCACAGCCCTAAAAATAATCACCGTCGTAAGTCGACGGACAATAATAATTCACCCGACGATATCGGTTAAACAAGGCGTGGCTTTTGTAATAATAATATCGAGAAATTAATTTCACATGTTATTATTCAGTAGTCGCATTACGTCCATTAAATGCATAATACACATCGGCTTACTATAAACTGCACTGTTTATCTCATCAACTCTAATCTGCGTGGTCTTGACGATAGTAATATACAACGATAATAATATTATAATGTTATAATCGGGTGGTTAAAATTTCGGAATTGTGTCTGTCCGCGGAAAACAGTCGCGAGTCGTGGCTGTCTGCTACTCGTCAACAATAATCTAGGTGTTCGACGTAAGATTGTCGACGGTGATAAATAATATAATATCATATTATTCTTATTATTATTATTTACTGTTTCCATTAGATTTCAAATTCTGAGTGGAACGATTAATGTATTGATTTTACAATGATGTGTGTTTTTTTTTATTTTTTTGTCGGTGTACATGATAACAGTAGTCGAAATAATGCTTCGAGTTTCAACTTCGGTATCTTTTTCGATGGAAAAGTGAATATTGTTGGTGCATTAGGGAGGTCAACATTTAAAATTCCAACTAATTTTCAAAAGCGCTGTGAAAAACAACATAAAAATTAAGAAAAAACGGGCATTTTCACAAAATCGATTATGGTTTTTGGTGTAACTTTAAATTAAATGGACGTATAAAAATGAACGTATACATGTAATTTTAATTGGTTGTTTATATTTGAATTTTCAATACATGATAACATTTTCAAAATATTTTGATTTGTTTTGAAGTGTTTAGGGACATTTTCAGTTTCCAATTTCATTAGTATTTTTTGTCTATAAATGTCAATACAACTTTATTTGTTGGGTAAAAAAGCTTGACATATTAGTAAAAGGCTCCTGCTATATTGTTACAATGACATTTGAAATCTATTAAAAATCCTTAACCACAGTTTTTTTTTTAAAAATTTAAAGTTCAAATCTTGACAAAATGCAGAAAAATCACGAAAATTAGCAAATTATTTTGAGTTGAGAATTCATAAAAATTTTTGTTTTTAAATCTAATATTTAAAAATATTATACAAGATTATTCATGAGTTTGTCTACGTTTCTCAAAAAAAAAAAAATGTCTATAAGCAAATAAAATTAAATTTTGATGAGCGTTTGAAGTTCATATTTTTACATTATTGGATATTCACTATATTTCTCATACAGTGATTTTGTTACTTCGTTGTAATTCAAAAACGAATACCTAACTGTAGATACACGACAAATTCACAGAATATTTATATTCTCATTTTATTATACACCATAAAATATTGAAATTATTTTGACTCTTTTTGAGCTGTTTACGGTCATTGTCAGTTTTAAATTTTTTTAGTTTTTTTTTTTTTTAAATATCAATACAATTTTATTTGTTGGGTAAAAAAGCGTACAAATGTGATGAAAGGCTCCTGATAAATTGTTATAATAGCAGTTTAAAAATATTAAAAATACATAGGCACAATTTTTTTTTATATTTTCGTATAAAATATGGATTTTGACAACATTTAACAAATAAGATTCCACGTAAATAGGTTAGTAATAATATATAAGTTAATTTATTCACAATAACATCATCAAATATACTTAAAAATATCATAGGCTGACTGACCGTTTTCGCTCAGAATCGTTTTTCTTATACAATGATATTATATCATTTAATTCAAATTTAACACCACCTATTACAGTCACCCTCTTGTAACTTACTGTACAGTAGAGTGACATATACTTACCCACTTTTTTGTTTTTGAATTCATTGTGTATAAAATGTTTCTGCTATTTAACAATGATTACCTTTCATAACGTTTCGTATAATAGTATATAATTTAGTAATTTTAAAATTTTAATGTACCGGGTAATTCATTTAACTGCAAGACACTTGTCATTCAAAAGAGTATTAATGTTTTGAAAATATTTCTTTTACATGGTTTCAAGTCGATACAAAACAACGTTTTTATTGAACAATTATTTGTTTGAATATTATTTATCCTTATATATTTTTTTTTTTTTTTAGATACTGAGCAGAGCGATGAACGTATTGATTTTACAATGATTTGTTTCGTGTGTGTGTGTGTCACGATAAAAGTAGTCGTGAATTTAGTTGGTGTAAATTTTGATAGCAGTTTTTAAAATGCTCATCTTTTTTCAAAAGCCGCCGAAAAAAAACAAAAAAAAATGTTTAACTTAACTTATTTCTATTGCTATAAACTAAATAAATAACGAGTTATTTTTAATCAAATCCTAGTTCAGTTAATTTATAAATAATTAAATAATACATTCAATATAATTATTATTGATGATATATATTGCATGAACATTTATTTTTTATTATTTTAAACCATATTACTTGCTATTTATTTATTCAAAAAAAAAAATAATAGGTAACTTAACTTAAGTCAATAAGTTAACTGTGAATTTCCATACAACTTTGAACTTGACTGAGTTAAAAATAAATTAGGATAACTATTTACTTTAAACTTTTTGAAATGTTTTCTATATTATATTCAACTAAACTTATTTAAAAATTATCATTAACTTGCCCAGGCTTGCATTTATACCATAATTCATACAGTTTACGCTATTATTAAAATGTCATAGATATTTAGAATAATCTAGTTGTGAAATACAAATGTTATGTATATAATATTCACCGTCTATAAGTGGAAACATAGTCGTTTTTTTATAAGTTTTAAATTGTTGAGTAATTTTTTTTTTTAATATTAAAAAAATGTGTTAAACAATACAGTAAGCACTTTTACACAAACTATTTATTTTTAAATGCGTGAAATATGAATAGAATTCTAAAAAGATACAGCCCTACAGGTTTTAAATTATACATACATTATAAATATATATTCATTATCCATATAGATTGATACTTTGACTTTGATATGTATAATACTATACCAGTGATTATAACTTATTTTAACACCTTCTTAATGCATTTAAAAAAAAATTAAATTAACTTGACTTATGAATTGAAATTAAGTCAAGTTTACAATATTTGTTAACTTCATCGATGTATTCAAAATTAACTATCAACTTAACTTTTAATTTGATTGAAATAAAAATACTCAACTCAACTCGACTGAGTTAAAAATATCATTAACTTGTCCAGTCTCGTTAAAATACCTGACAAAATTAACCGTTTCAGTCACGTCGATGACTAAAACTTTCAGAGGATCGCCCGGCTGGTTCGTTAAATGATGCAAGGCTGGGCAAGTTAATGATTTTTTTTTTAACTCGGTTAAGTTAAGTTAATATGCACCAATAACAAAAAGTTAAAAGTTAAAAGTTAATTTAACTATAGGTTAACTCAGTTAAGTTAAAAGTTAATATAAAATTAACTTATTAACTTAACTTTAACTTTTTAACTCGTTAATGCCCAGCCTTGAAATGATGTACCACCGATCTCCTCGTCTATAATATTCATATGATAACGGTGACACAATACTCGCCTATAATCCAATTACTTGTGCACAGTGTACACTGTACAATGTGCCTACATATTATGCCGTGTAATATTCCATCGTCGGCCAGTGGCCCTACCTACATATATCTATATAATAATATAATTATATATGTGTCTGTATTAAACTCATTACGCGGACAGAAATTACGTCTGAAGTGAACTACGCCGTTAGGCGTGTAATATATTATTATATATTCCGGAATTGAATATCGAACAGTGCACTAGGCGTTTGGATTGGAGGACATAATATTAATATAATAATATCACGGTAATGATATTATTGAGCGAATATATTATTATTATGTTGTTACGTATATTGTAATGCCATTTTCGGATGTCCATCCCTACACAGCATTTGGGAAATGATAATATTTTGTGAATATTTTGGAGTGCTTGAATAATGAATATTTGACTAATAATATTGTATAAATATTTTATTCTAATAAAATAATAAAATATTGACTTAATATTTTTTAAATATTTCCATGAAAATGTTTTTTAAAAAAATATGATTAAAATATTTTTTACAAAATATTTTTTCAAATGTGAACTTCTTGGCCAAAAAATATAAATAAAATATTTCCTTATTATTTACGCAACTTTTTCAAATATTTTGACAACTATATTGTTTTCCTGAAAATATTTATACCATAGTTGGGAAATATTAAAATGGTGTGTGGGTGATCGTCATCGTCGGTGTAGTCATCGTCAGAGTATAGGCGCAGTTAATATTGTAATATCGACTGATGCCGGGACGAGGAGGAGCCTTAAGTCCTGAAGATCCGATTATTATTATTTTTTATTTAATACAATAAATTAATAAACGTCATCGGCGAGTGGCGACTACCCAGTGACAATCAGAGTTATGTAACGCGTTTTGAGGAGCTTTAACTAAACGTCGAGTAGAATGGTTTTTACATTCTATCACAACTACTCCGTGTAGTATTAGGTTCCCACCTGTTTGAATACCTCGACCGACCGAGACGGGTCGGGCCTAAGGATTTCGTGCAGGATAGTATTTCGTTCCTAATCGAATTATTATTTTTTGCAGCCGGCGTACACCTCGAGCTGACGGCCTATCCACATCACAATATAAACAGTGAAACCTCCCTTGACATTTACTTCCAAATAGCGGATATTTGTTTGTACTCAGACGTATAATGATATACTACCGACGGCGCATTTTTGGCGATAGGTAACGTACTTAAATGTCAAGTCAATAATATTAGCAAGCTATATCGTCAGTTCTTAGACATTGACAGACTATTTTGACACTATAGACATCTGAAACGAGGGGAGGCTATATAATTGTAAATTTATCACAGAGCCGTGGAGAGGGGGAGGCTTTTCCCCCACCACCGCTACTACTAAAGTTGTATAATCTCATGAATTATCTACAATTATCGGTACTTGAAAAATATTTATACACATTTCGACACACTTCATAAATGTAATGAAAAAATGTACACCTATCGCTTACTATTTTCTTGAGTAATATATACCTATTAAGATTTGAACGATAAGACGTCAATAATCAATATAAAACTCACGAGGTCTTACAAGTAAATAGTAACACACAGTCCATCACAGTGTACATATACTTATGAGTTATGTGCATTTTGACGTAAGCCAGTGCTGACTAAAACTTTATCGTAGAGCGACGTGTGTTTTAATGGTAATCTTCTATCGATATTAGATCCATAGCAAATGTATTATGAATTAAGTCATAGTTATAACAAAAATCATTTTATTTAATAATTTAAAAAAAACCATCAACTGTATTTCGCTTGGTATAATATTAGTAATAGTTAGACGTAGACCCGAACAAAACAAGGGGTGCTAAATTCGAACTTGGGGTCACTAAATTAGAAATCAGGGGGTGCTAAAGACCCTTTTCAATCCCCCCTCCCTATAGTTGCGCCAACGAGTACATACCGTGTGGTAAAAATCAAATATTTTTTCGATACATTTACAACTGTGACTAGGAAATCACAAAAAATGTATACTACAACTGTTGTAGGTAAACAGAATTGATAATTTTGTTTAATACAATATTTAAATCGGGTAATTCGGTGAGAAATAAAAAAATTAAACTCTACAAGCGAGCACTTAGAAATCGGTCGACCATAATACATAGTTATAGGTTATATCAATTTATTATGTTATGCAATGTGCTAAGTTCGAGTGCTCGTGTAATATAACAAACATTAAAACAAATAAGTCGTCCCTTATCTCGGTTTATATTTGTTGTGCGTTACTAATAAATGACTAATTACACAGACGTTTTATCTTACAGTCCTTATTGTTGTTAAAATACGTATACGCTATATACATTACGCATAAATCGTAATGACAATATTATACAATAAGAACGGCTTACACAATAGTAGGATACAATGATATAGGATGCAAGACTATTTGAAGCAATTATCGAATTTCGTGTCTGTGGTTGGTGGTTGGGTAATGGCTGCAAGTCTTCGACACAAATATAATCATGACGATTAATATAATAATTTATATTAATTGTCACCTAGCTTAGAGTTGGCCCTCTGCGAGTCGGCTTCGGTTCGAGGAATTGGTGGTAAAAAATATTTAAAATATACAATTTACTACAAAGACTCAGAAATTTTGCGCCACTACTGCGCACTAACCGTGGCAGTAGTGGACAGTTGTACCCGCAGATCGTAATTATAATACGGTGAAACCTCTGAATACCGGACACTCTCGGTCACTGAAGTTTGGTCGGCTGTTAGGAGGTGCCCAGCGTGTCTCACTGTATTATGATACTTATACGCGTCTTGCAGTATATACGTTTAGCAAACATAAGTGCTGAATATTATGCAACACTCATAATATTATAATGCATACGACGAACGGTTATCTTTTACTACCTGGTTTTACTTGGTACCTACGAGATCAAAAATATAATATTTCAGAGCCCGAAAGTATGTTGTTGTTTGAACTTTGATTGGATAAATCGATTTTACGACGCAGGTCCGTAAATAATTCGACAAGAAAATTCAATAAACTTTTTTTTTTTATTGGAAGAAAACGCCGAAATCATGGCCGTTGCCTAGAAAATATATTGCTAAATGCACCAAAGCCTGAAAATAATTGGCATTATCGTTATTTTACCAGTCAATATCATATCCGATCAAAATTGTTTGAAAATATCGTCATTGACCGGTCATTGACTTGGTTAATTCCTTCCTTTATGTCTTTAACGAGGTAACTGGTAACGTTGCTATGCCCTAATATAGGTGGAGGTTTCCATATACTGCCAGATTTTATATAAATCAAAATATTTTGAAAAATATAATTCTGCTTCGGAATATGGAATACTAAAATTGTGCAGTGATTAAAAAAAATTAACAACTTAGGTACGAATAATAACTATATAAAAAATACTAAAAATCAATTTTTTTTTTTATAATTTTCAATGACGCCAAATAACGTAAAAAAGACTATTTTCAAACAAGTAAGGAAAGTCCAATCAGAAATGACAGTTAAATGTATTTCAAATATTAAACTATAATATTTAATTTATGATTTTAAAAGTATTTGATAACTTAGCATAATATTATCTTATCTATGTAAATATTATTAATAATTTGAATTTGTAAATAACTAACAGGAATATTTTAAAATACTAAAAATACCTACCACAATTATTGGTACCTATATTTTTAGTTTTTTTTTTTTTTAAATTATAATTTTACCATTAATTATTTATTATTAACTAAATCAACAATAGTAACCATGCAACTGTTACTTCGAAAATATTTGAACGGACACAATGGCGATAAAATGTATCTAAACTAAGAAACCTGAAACTTGGTAATTGGTTTTCAAAATAATGCGTGTCTCACGTAAAAGAATCCCCATATGGCGTGTTTAATATTTAAATAATAACGATTGTCGAGTCCAACAGGTTAGATTATCAGATTCAG
>NC_042495.1:31256243-31263057 GCF_005508785.2 Acyrthosiphon pisum | reverse complement strand
TTGGATTTTCTTCAACAGTACCTTTTCTGATAGGAAAGTGAATCTAGTTGGTACTTTGGGGGGTCAAAAGTAAAATTTTTCCAATAGTTTTCAAAAGCGCCGTGAAAAACAAAAGAAAAATTAAAGAAAAACGGGCATTTTTACGTAAAATCTGTTTTCGAGAAAATTGATTTTGGTTTTTGGTGTAACTTTAAAACAAATGACTGTAGATTCATGAAATTTTCACTGGTTGTTTATATTTCCATTTTCTATACATGATAAAATTTTCAAAATATTTTAAGTGATTTGTTTTGAGCTGTTTACGGACAATTTCAGTTTCCAATTTAATTTTTTTTTTTTCTATGAATGTCAATAAAACTTTATTTGTTGAGTAAAAATACTTGAAAATTTAATACAAGGCTCCTACTATATTGTTACAATGAAATTTGAAAAATATTAAAAATCCGTAGTCACAGATTTTTTTTATTAGCATTTAAATTTCAAAAATTGACAAAATGTGTAAAAATCACGAAAATTAGCAAATTATTTTGAGTTAATAATTCGTAAACATTTTTCTTTTTAGAACTAAGATTTTAAAATGTAATACAAGATCCATTATAGGATAATCTACCTTTATCAAAAAAGAAAATGTCAATAAGAAACTCAAGTTAAATTTTTATGAGCGTTTGAAATTCATATTTTTACAACATTAAATGTCAAATTTTGATATTCACTCGATTTCTTACGTAACGATTTTCTTATTTTGTTGTAATTAAAAAACGAGTGACTGTAGCAACTTGAAAATTTCACTGAATGTTTATATTAGCAATTACTATATACGATAAAATTTTGAAAATAGTTTGACTCCTTTTGAGCTGTTTACGGACATTGTAAGTTTTCAATTTATTTAGTTTTTTTTTCTATAAATATCAATAAAGTTTTATCTATTGGGCCAAAAAGTGTAAAAAATTAATACAAGGCTCCTGATAAATTGTTACAATAGCAGTAGAAAAATATTAAAAATACATAGGCACAATTTTTGTTTTATAAGCATTTGAAGTTGAAATTTTGACAAAATTTATCAAATTTAAAATTGAATAATTATTTTGTAGTTAAACATTTATAAAATATTCAACTTTTATATCTAAGGATTGAAATTTTAAAACAAGATTCCACTTAAATATTTAATTCTGTTACCAAAAATTCTAAGAAATACATAAGCACAGTTTATTTTTATAGTCATTTTAAGTTCAAATTTGGACGAAATTACGTATTAAAAACATGGAATAACTATTTTAGTTATTTTGTTGTGATTGTATAATATTATTTGTGGGTACTTGAAACTTCTAAAGTATACTATTATATATCTATGATAGTATCACGCTTTTTTGTTGATGTATAACGCGTTACCTAATGGATATTGTAATATGATTAATTTGAAAATTATTAATAATACTATAGATAAGTATACCTATAATAATATGTATGTCTAATATCTAGACTGACAAACCGTCTCCGCTCAGAATCGTTTTTCTTATACAGTGATATTATATCATTGAATTCAAATTTAATACTTTCCATTATACAGTGACCCACTTGTAACCTACTGTACAGCAGAGCGACATCCACTTACCCACCTTTTTTTTATAATTATATCACGAATGACTTTGCGAATAATTTATAATTTTGAACCAAATCAACAATTAACTGTTAATCGTAACTATGGACATATTCGAACACGCACAGTGGGAATATAATATATCCAAACTTATATTTTTAATTCTACAACGTAAGTAGTTTTTGAAAATATAATGAATGTCTTGCGTAAAAAAATTCACCAGTGTAGATAATCGGATTCAGTGGCGTGTAAGGGTTTACACTTTTTTTCCAGAACCAAAAAAAAATGTATATAATACGTATGAAGCAAAGTAAATTTACCTTAGTACCTAATCAATGCAGTTGACGTTTATTGTTTTTCTTATCACAGTTTTGAACTTTCAGTTTTTTCTTTAAAACGTAGAAATAGTTGTTAGAATCGAAAGTCGCGATCAGTACTCACAATGTAATTGTTTGTCACCCGAACCATATTTACGGTCCAAATATTTTTATCTAAACGTGAAATATTTATTTTGTTGTTTTCGGAAAGATGACACCAAATAATCCAAAAAATACTGTTTTCAAATGAGTGAGGAAATCTCAATTGAAAATTTTAGTTTCTAAACTTATTTTAAACAATAAATCAAAATTACACTTACGGTTTTAAAAGATTTTGATAACCTAGGACTTATATTATTATCTAGCAAAACTGAAGATACATAAATTAATTATGGAATTCAATTCGTAAAGATTGACAACTCATTTTTAAAATTCTAAAAATATCTTCTTTGGTACCTATTTATTTATTTGTTTATTTTTTTTTTTTTTTTATAGCAATGATAATTTTACGAATAATTATTAATAATAATCGTTAACCAAATCAACGATTGTCAATCTTAACTATGTAACTATCCGAATACCAAATAACGGTATATTCACAACATAGTATTGTGTGTAAGACGAAGTCTATTTACGGTCCATATAATATATAGTCCATAGTCACTAATGACACTGCATACTGCGGATCGTTCGGCTGGTTACTGGAAATATGTTATCAACCATGGGAAACCGCATCCTCAAGTCTAAGTAGCAATAGGTATCTACACTTGAAATATTAAATTTGTTGTTTAAAAACGTAAAAAATACTATTTTCAAAGTAAGGAAATCCCAACCCATATCTTGAACAATAAACCATAATTCCATTTACGGTTTTACAAGATTTTGATACATAAATAATGGATTTCAATTTGTAAACGATTGACTGCGCATTTTTAAAATTCTTTAAGTATCTAATTTTGTACCTATTTGTTTATTTTTTATAACAATAATATTTTTACGAATAATTAATAATTATTGTTAACCAAATTAACCATCGTCGATCGTAACTGTGTAACCATTTGAACCACAGGTCACAATAATTATATAGTATGTATTGTATGCGAGATGAAGTCTCGGTTCATACATTTAGTCCATAGTCACAAATGGAACTGCACAATACGCATCGTTCGACTGGTAAGGGGTAACTGTAAAATATATGTTTTCAACCATGGGTAACCGCAGCTTCAAGTCTAAGCAGTAGTAGTGCAAAAAATACTATTTTCAAAAAGTAAAAAATTCCAATCAGAAATTTCTGTTCCTAAACGTATTTTATACGATGAACCGTAATTCGATTTACGGTTTTAAACGATTTTGATAACTTAGTTTATTATCTGTACTATGTGAAGACACATAAATAAATTATGGTTTTAAATTTGTAAACAATATAGACACTGCATTTCTCAAATTCTTAAGGTATCTTCTTTGGTACCAATTTTTTTTATAACAATATAATATTACGAATAATTAATTATTCGTCAATCGTAACCGTTTGAATCACAAGTCGAAACTTACAATATAATAACTATATATTGTATATATTATTATTATTCGAAGCCTATTTAATGTAGTATAGTCACAACCAATTCGCACCGTTCGACAGATAACTGTAAATATTATATTATTTACCACGGGTAACCGCTACCTCAAGTTTAAGCAGCCGCAGTAAAACATGCACACGTGTAATATTTTTGTTTTTGGAACTTACAAAAAAAAAAAAAAAGGTAAGAGGCCGACTCACCCAGATCACGATGCTCAGACAGAATATCGTGTACTTCAACAGGTTGATGTGCTTCTCCAATTTGGCTGCGGATTTGGCCAAGGCGTTCTGCGCACTCACCACGGCCATTATTATTCCGTCTCGTCGATGGCACTCTCAGATCCACTAGCCGTAGACGACACGACCGTTGACGTTTTTTTATTAATTTTTTTACGACGATGTGATTTTCGCGATTTTTCGTCTTTCGATGTCGTCGAATTTTATCCCACTTACAACCGTCGTCGGTACGCGAACAAAACGAACTGATCCTCGTGGAAATCAGCGGCCGTACGCCGACAAGTGGCCCGATAACAGTTCGATGTAGATATAAGACGTCTACAGGTAGGTACGTTATTTACACTGCACAGCCGCGCCTAAGTCTCTCGACATTCCGATGGCGAAAACTTCGTTATCTTTTCACGACGAAACACTATTTTCTGTATCTATTGCAGCCGTCGCCTACATCTTAGTAACATTAATAATAACAATACAATATATTATTGTGTGACTAATAATATGGTTTACCGTCGCATCAACGATGTGCGCTCCGACACGTTATAGTAATTATAGTTACTGCATCGACTTCGACTATTGACTATATATATGACTAGGGCTAGGGACTTCATGCCCTTAAAAACCTTAAAATATGCATGCACTTATGCTCTAGAGAATCACTAATTAATATGCTATTAAAATAATATGCATTAAAAAAAAAAATCATATAGTACCTATTGAATAAAACCTTTTTATTTTAATATCTAGCTAATATTTTCAAAATTTTAAGTTGTAATTTATAATAAAAATCTTGTTTATAACAAATAATTGATAATTTTCTTTTCCGATTTTTTTTCTTAACAAAATAGTGATGGCGATGGCGAGGAAAACAAACACTAATTTCAAAATATTTGTTTTCTATAAATGAAACCATCATACTTATATTTACATTTAAAATTAGTTTTTTATAAAATCACCCCTATAGGTATATTATATAAAAAAAAAATGTCAAATATTCGCTTGTAAGTGAAAAATTGTCAAATATGCCAATTGATACGCAACTATAAATTTGAAATATAATCTCGCATTGCTGTGAAACAAATTTCTATATAACTTAGCTATGTTATTAATGATTATTTCAAAACATGCAAACTCTTAGAAGTCCCTAGCCCTATATATGACCACTACGAGAGCACTTGCTGCGTTTGTATGAAAAACTATGGTGTTGTTATACCCGACTTTAGGGAATAGATTTATGTGCAAACGCTTATATGTATTGGAATGAAATATTAGAAATTAGATGAGAATTTTCGCCGATTTAGATAATTCTGATTAAAAAAAACACTAAACGCATTTTCAATTTCCCATGTTTCGTATAGTACGTTGTTTTGCACGTTTAATACATATGTTTTATAATTTTATAGTCCAAATTTTTGTTTCAACTTATATT
Organism: Acyrthosiphon pisum; assembly: GCF_005508785.2. Lineage (NCBI taxonomy): Eukaryota > Metazoa > Arthropoda > Insecta > Hemiptera > Aphididae > Acyrthosiphon > Acyrthosiphon pisum. The sequence goes on along the minus strand of NC_042495.1, from coordinate 31,257,904 downwards.
TTAACGTCAACAGCCACATACATTTATCGTTTTTAAAATTACTTATGAGTTATGATAGAGGGTGATAATTTACCTGTTATTAGTTTAAACTATGGTGTTGTTACACCCGACTTTAGGGAATAGATTTATGTGCAAACGCGTATATGTATGGAACGAGTTATTAGAAATTTTATGAGAATTTTCGACGATTTAGATCATTCTTATTAAAATAGTTGTATATTTTTCAATTTCGCACGTTTTGTACAGTATAATGTTTCACTGTTGTTTTGCATATTATGTAATACACATTTGTAATTTTAAAGTGCAACAGATTTATGTGCAATCGCGTATGTGTATTGGAATGATATATTTTTAGAATTCGATGAGAATTTTTGCCGATTTAAATCATTCTTATTAAAATAACACTAATTGTAATTTAAATTTCGCACGTTTTTTATAATACTTGTTTACGTTGTTTTGCATATTAAATACATATATTCTATAATTTTACAGTACATATTTTTGTTTCAATTTATATTTTCACGTTCACAGCCACATACATTTATCCTTTATCAAATTACTTATGAGTTATGCTAGCGGGTAATAACTTATGTATTATGAGTTTAAACTATAGTGTTGTTATACCCGAATATAGGGAACGGGTTTATGGGCAAACGCGTGTGTGTATTGGAATAAGCTATTATTAGAAATTGTATGAAATTTTTCGCCGATTTAGATCATTCTTTTCAAAATAACACTAGATTGTATTTTCAATTTCAAATGTTTTGTATAATATTTTTCAACTTTGTTTTGCATATTCACTACATACTTTTATCATTTATCAAATTACTTATGAGTTATGATAGTGGGTAATAATTTACATATTATTGGTCTAAATCAGGTACTGGAACATTGGTTATTTTCAGTGGAAGATATAAGCGCCAAAATGAGATAAGAAAAAAAAAATTATCGTAGGAATGCGCTCAAATTATATCGCAAGAAAGCGCCAAAATCCTAGATACCTGTTTGCCAAATTTAATAAATATTAAACAATAAATATTAAATTTAGAACTATCTATTATATTTTAATACATTAATATATTAATATATTTTAACAATTTATTATTGAAAACGTTTTGAAAGACCGAAAAAATCAACCGATTTATTCAAATTGTATTTATTTGTATGTATATTATATTTTAACAATTTATTATTGTTATAATTATAATTTATTAATTTCCATTATATTTACTGACAAATAACTACTTGTATAAAATATTAATTTTCGCGCAAATGATATGTAATTTTTTACGGATCCGGTTCCTAGAGAAACTAAAATCTCGGTTATGGTTACTTTCAGGTTTTTAATTTTTAATTTTAAACTTTAAAATTGGATAAAATTAAATAACAATGTGGAATATCGGTCTACAATGTTTATATTGATAAAATTACAACCAGTCGTCAAGTATATAGTTTTTAGATAAAACAACTTTAGTGCAATAACGTAAAATATAAATTACATTTTATTAATGTGAATTAAGAATTGTATTGGTAAAAACATCGAAATATTCCTTTTAATACCTAATTACTTTTCATATAATAAATGTTTTGAATAAAATTTTAAGTAAGGACATGTAACATATTTTGTATCATATATAATATTTTTAGATGCATATTTTGAG
>NC_042495.1:31254073-31255685 GCF_005508785.2 Acyrthosiphon pisum | reverse complement strand
GATTTCGGTATTTACCATAACCATTATATATTATAATTGTTTTCGTCCCACCATCGATGTATGAGGATGAGATGTTTTTGGCAAAAAATAATATTTGACTACGTTATTACTATATAACAGTGAAAAAAATTCCTAATAATAATAATATGAAATTTATTACAATTTACTTAATAATATAGGCTGACCAATGGTGGTCTCCTTCAGTATTGTTTTTCGTATGCATTTACTTCTAATTTAACACTTCCATTACAGTGACCCACTCGATGACGATAGGTACCCACCTTAACTTACGCAAAATTTACTATACAGCGGAGGGATTTACCTGTTTTTTTTTATATAATATAGAATAATGTCTAGAAACATTCGCTATAGTTTATGTGGACAGAGCACTTTACAATATGTTTTTACTATTTCCATTTTGTTAAAATATTATAAAAAAAATTCAATTTTAAATTACATATACGATAAAGCTCACTAAACTACGTCGTCCCTGTTAGAATATTTTTACTGTCAATATACAACGTATGTTATATAATATAATAAAGCAAAGGTTATTAGGTGAACACAAATTATTAAAGGGTAAACAAGTCACTTATGTTAGTTACTACTTTCCTACACTAACTGCTTATCTGTGATTATTTGTATTATATATTATTATTAAATAATTTAAATTAATTATTGTTTTTATAATAAAATACAATACCCTTTATGAATTCTGATATTTATATGTTATTAATGTAGTCAGACTAGAGATAGTGTCTTATTATTTTTTTTTAAACATATCATAATTTATGTCGTAAATAAATAATTATAAAAAATAATAATAATATTTTAGCTAACTAAGAAACCTAAACATTTAACATAATCGCATTGATTGATTTGTTTGTTGAATAATCTAAAATAAGTGAAGGGCAACAATATTGATATTGCGTTAAATTTTTGATATCCATATTATAACCTATATCGGAAATTATTGTGAAAAGTTTTTTTCTTAACTTTAATAATTAGCAATTTTAACAAGCAATTTTTTGAATTATTAAATAATAATTTATATATATATTAATTTATTAACTTTAATAAGTTATTACTAATGAATAATATTTACCTAGTTAATGTTTAAAATAATTAAAAAATATTTTTAATATTTTCGATACGATACAACATCGTACAACTCACGATATCGCCAAAATCAGAATGATATCGATACCCAAAATTATATCGTGCCCATCACTAGACTAATCTATAAAATATTATTTTTCAGCGTACTATATTTTACCAATTTTTGTTTGGCGTTCATATCAATTGTGGTTCATATTTTTATGTAGGTACATATTATATTTACTCATAGACGGAGATATTTTTAAATAATTTAATTTTTACCTGGATGTAAAACAATAAACTGTCTAGCTGTTTCGGCAATACATTTATTGGTCGAACACTAGAACCATATGTAATGATTGGGTATGGTGACAAGAAATAACTCGTAAACAGTTATGTGTCATCAATACAATCACTAACTACTAAATTATTTTAAATATCGATATATTACCTTTTTGATCCTTGTGACGACTTCTTGATTGATATATAGTTAGGTACTTAATTAATTATAGAA
>NC_042495.1:31249494-31254023 GCF_005508785.2 Acyrthosiphon pisum | reverse complement strand
CCCCCCCCCCAATCTCCGCCTATGTATTTACTGGACATAGTTTGACAGTTAAGATAATTAAAAAAATATGTGCGTTTTGGTGATACAAATTTAGTGTTTGATTTGAATTTTATTGTGTTTTTACACATAAAATTGTCGTAATTTTTAGGAAATAGCGTATTCAGCTTTTTACCTGCTACTTTCGTGTAGGAAATTACTATTTTTTAAACTCAATTTTGTGCTTCAATCGCATTGGTTTTATGGGTGGCGAATTCTTTATGTTTAATTTCAAGTGCGCTTAATCGTTTGATCCAAAAGGTGAGACGTGCTCAGTCCTACGATGGCCCTATAGTTATATCATTATAATAAACGTATAATATAACTGCACTGCGTTCCTAAGGGGTGGTTCAATTGCGGAAGTGGTGATATGAAAAAGAAAAATAAGGTCGTGGTCGAAAATAAAAGGCCTCGTTATTTTCACCGCATACAAGTACGACTGTCAAAGTCAAAGTGTCTGGCACTCCCGATTCTTTGAATATTTAATTATTTGCATTAAACTGTCTAAATGGCCTTAACATTCGTCTATAAATAAACCGCCAGAGGTACGTAGGTTAGGTAGGTAGGTACATTGTACTACGCCATTCATCGATTTACTGTATATTTTTTGGACGTCGCTGTCAAGTCAACAGTTATTGTTATTCTTAAGAAGACGCTACCCATGTGATTTATTGTTGTCTTAGTCTTGCGCACGTCGTACGACACGGTGCGAATTTTCTTTCATTAGTTTCAATAGTGTGCTGTTAGTTTTGATATTGGATTGAATTGATCTGTGTTCAGGTAAGAACATTATCTGTGCTCGAACGTTGGCATTTTATTAGGTTTTTTTGATTTTCAATCGAGATATGAGAATTTTTTCATTTGTAATATTTTACATACCCACCTAGTATATTTTGTTTGAAAATTAAAATATCGAACGCTGTCTAAGACTTAAACTCAAATAACGTTATTATCTAAGAGTTTGATAATAGGTAAATTCCTTTTAATGTCAAAACTAACAACACACTATTGAAACTAGTGAACGAAAATTGGATACGTTTAGGCGTCTCGTACCGCACTCATATCCAGTGTTGGAAAATATCTAGATAAATTTATCTAGATAAAAATTATTTATCTTTTATCTTATCTAGATAAATTTCTACTCAGTTATCTTTATCTTCATCTAGATAAAATTCTAGTTATCTATGAGTACTTATCTAGATAATTTATTTAAATGAACTAAAAAAAAATTTGAAAATTTAAAATATTTGTATTATTTTATTTTTACATTTTTCTATTTTTCATTTATTACATAGAAAACACGTTTAGTAATTAGTGATATGCATTATAGTACCATGATTTTAATATTTATTAATATTCATTGTTAGTCTGGAGTTTTACATCGTAAACAATGAGAAAACCCAAAAATAGAAATATGTAATGGGCATGTAGTAGGTAAGATTGTAAGAACAACTAATAATAGCAAAAACAAAAACATCTATCCCTGCTACCCGCCGGCCAACACCGAATGATGATGGTCTCATTAGCTGATACCCGTTTCATAGAATTGTGTACAAAGTATGAAAAATAATTATTGTTTTAAGCCGACAAAAATAAAACAACATTCATGGATATTGGACTCACAAGCATAATAATATTATAATAATTTATACCTGTAGACTCAAGTAGGTATTTTGAATATTTTCAAAATTAAACATGAAATTATCTCATATTTATCTAGATAAAAATGTACTAATTTTTATCTTTATCTAGATGAAATTTAGTATAATTATCTTTATCTGTATCTAGATAAAAACTATTACAGTCATCTTTATCTTTATCTAGATAAATTATTAGTTATCTATTTCCAACACTGCTCATATCTAGTATTTTTTTTTTGTTTTCAGCAAATACTTATCATATTCCAATAATTGGTCTGGTACAGCCGTACCGTGATAATGTGATATTGGTCAAAATCGAGATTTAGGTATTTATCGATAGATATTTTAAATCCCTACAGATCCCACTACCAATCTTATGAAAATTGAGGGTTTTCTCGTTGTAAATTAATATAAATATAAAAATAATTATCAAAGAACGCTTTTTGTTCATAAATTCATTAAGATTAGAAGCTTAGAAGGACAATTCAAAAATACTAGAACAAAAAAAAATAATTTATCTGGAGTTACCGATTTTCTTCCTAATAATATTATTGTATTTACAGAGCAATATCTCCAACAAAATTCAAATTTTAAACAAAAGTCCCGAAATACAATTCTTAGTTTTATACTATGTTTCAGGTAACATGATAAGGAATAATATAATCTCTGTTAAAACGAACAAAAAATAGGCTCATTAAATGCGTTCTGCGCGTATGCTCATAATATTATGTTTGCGACTAATTTTAGACATTTAAATCGAATGATATTTTTACATTAAAAAAACGGGTAAGTGGATGTCACTCTGCTGTACAAAGCAGGTTACAAGTGGATGACTTGTATGGTAATGGATTGTACTAAATATAAATTCAATGATATGATTTCATTGTATACGAAAAACGATTCTGAGCGTAGACGGCTTGTCAGTCTGAATATTTTATATTCTTATTATAACATTTACTATAGCCTGTTAGTTGAATTAATGTTATAAATTTCAAGAAAAAATAAAATAAAATTACAACTAAACATAGTTACTTAGTTACATTGAATATATGTATCTATAATGCAGTTATATCATATTATAATAGCTTCATATGGTACAAAGATACATTTTTAAATTCGTCACAATTTTTATACGTTTATCGGGTGATAAACAAAGTGGTAGGTTAAATCCCGTTTTAAACGGTTTTTTCGTAATTTTTCAGTGGTTTTTCTCGTGGCATTAATTAATAACTGTTGATAGAATCGAAAAATTATCTGTTTAAAGTACCATATTGATGGAATTTTCTAAAATATAAGTTACTTTATGTCGAAGGTACCTTAATCGAAGCACTCCTTCAGGTAGAAATTTTGTTTACAGGATAAAAATAAAAAAAATAATAAAAATAAACACCATTGTAAAACCACTAGCTTTCTCGCTCCACTCAGAATTTTAAATTTGAGTTATTCTAATATTAAAACGTACATGTGATCACAACTTATATAAATATTAAAATATCTAACGTTTTAAAGCTCATAAAAATCAATTTATTAATGAATATGGCAATGATATCAGAAGGAATTTGACAGTTACTCCAAATAAAATACGAGTACTTACTGTTTTTCACCTTGTGATTAAAACACATGAACAGTTATTAGATAACTGTATTTCGTGTTCAACGGTTTAATATAATATATCATAATTTTAATGTTTAAAAAATTATTATTTTTATACTACGGACTAGTATTCAGTACTTAAAACCGTTTTATTGTTTCCCGAAGAACTATCTTTTTGGAGTTAGTACTAAGTGGTAGGGACATGACGATAATAACTCATAATAATAATACCTACTCATGATGTTTTTTTCTTCCTTTCGCCAAATATTCAGTTTTCATAAATTAGTGTCTTTTTCAATTTTACTTGTCGTATTCCGATCAAAGCGATGGCATTAACATTGTATTATAATTTGTTACCGGAAACTGTGACAGTAAAATTAACTCGTCCTGGTTCACGTGAAATTCGCCATCGGTTATGCGCGTCTTATTCGACGGTAATTATATCATTATATTATGCATTTACTGTTAAGTGTACAGCTGTGCATACACTGTACATGTAGTGATGTCATTCACACACATGGTAGGTAGGTAGTAATCCCAATGACAACGATGCCGATTATCTAGATTGAAATACTATTGATTCGAGTCATCGTTATATTGTTTATGTTATAGTTAAACAAAGTTAAACTGAAGTACTTACTAAAATGTTTGAAAAATATCAAAGTTATTACAAAACAACGTATTTTCATGCAATTATCATAATAATATAAGTGTATACAATTGATTTAAAGTTTGAAATTCGTAATATTGTTTCCATCAGTTTGATTTAAGCAGTCTTGTAAAGAATACTTTTTTTTTTTTTTTTTTATTTAAAAGAAAAGGCTTCAACAGCTTAGGTTATTAGCCTGAAATTAATTTTTACAAGGTATTTTTCTTAAAATTAGTTGTTACATAATATATACATGTTTTGTTTACAATTTTTTTATAATATTTTTAATATTTAAAAATGTTACTATTTTATTTGATTGGTTTTCGCCAAGTGCTTCTGCTATGGAGGGTGGCATGTTGAGATCGGTGCGAATTTTGGAATATTGGGGGCACTCTTCAATTATGTGCTTGATGGTTAATGCGGTGTGGCAGGATTCACATATTGGTTGGGGTTCTTTGCTGATTAGGTACGAGTGAGTGAGGAAAGAGTGTCCGATTCTGGTGCGGGTGATTGCAATGTCTTGTCGTCGGTTGAGATTTGGGGGGGGTGTTCATTTTTTGATTGTTTTTTAATACTTTTGAGTTTGTAGACGATGTTATTAAGTTCCAGTG
>NC_042495.1:31249213-31249444 GCF_005508785.2 Acyrthosiphon pisum | reverse complement strand
TAATACATATACGCAGACTCATAAATCCAGCCAAGAGGATTGTCATTTCTAATGTCTGCCCCTCTATCCCAAACCACGTCATACTCGATGCTCTCAAAAAAATCAATATTATCCCTGTATCCGAAATTGCATACCTCAAAGCAGGTATCAACATTGAGGGATATGAACACATATTAAGCTTCCGCCGCCAAATGTTCATTAAACACGAAGAATCTCCAAACCTCCCCGGAT
>NC_042495.1:31243283-31249113 GCF_005508785.2 Acyrthosiphon pisum | reverse complement strand
CAATTTTATGTACACAATTATTAATTACATAAAAAACTGTTTGAATGAAAATATAAAAATTAATGTTTTGTAAGGTAATGTTTGTTTGAAACGTAATTTTGATTTTCATTGATATTTTGGGCTACCCATTCAAATTATTGTGCTTATAAAAGCGGTTCGAGCAGTTTGAACATTATATTAATTATCATTCAACTGCAGCGATTTATGGGCTTTTGGACAGGCTCTCCATATGTTCAGTTTTCGAGTGAAACGCAATGACAGAACTCAGAATTGTCTGCGTTTAGATAAACCGGAAACGGGGTCACTGTATTTTCTGAGTTCTACTCGAATAATAACTTAAAACCCACATACACAGTATGTTTAAAATCCAAGACGACAACAGGTGTTACAAGTGATATATAGTGTATGGACTGAAAATAAGAGTGGCCAGTCAAACTAAAAGGTTACGTTAGTAGTTCCTTCGACTAAATGCCAACCCTGTGGCTGACAGACGGTTGACCCGACATCGCTATTTCTCCGAAACATGCATACGACAAAACTATAAAATAAATCCAAAACAATAGGTGTCACAGGTAATTTATAGATCTTAAATTCAGATTGACAATAAGTGAAGCCGGAAGCCAGTCGAACTAAAAGGTACGTCCCCAGGACTAAGTCGTGACTCGGTGGTGGTCGAGGGACAGTAGTTGGTCCGGCGTTGCTGTTCCTCCGCAACATACTACTCGACTGTAATATTATAGTATAATAGGGCTCGTATTATCCGAAATGGCGATATACCGAACTCGAGCAATGCAAAGTCAGAGAGCAGAGCAATAAATAAAAACACTGTGCGTCGGAAAAAGCCAGTAAAAATTTATGTGCACTCATTTTCAGTCGTGTAACGTTAACTCGATAGACCCCGACGGTCCAGACGCCACCGCCGCGGCCGACCTGAAAACCGCAAGAAATATGATTTATTTATTTATTTATTTATTACTGGAAATACATCATAAACGCGTCGGCGGCGGCGTGGGGTAAATACACCGTTACGAGTGAAACGATATTATTATAAATTATATATGTAGATCAGTTGTTATAATATTGTCTACAACTGCTATTTGCACGCTGCTCAAACGAAATCGAATCCTCGTGCTATTGCAATGATTCCACGATCAATTAGGTACCCTAATTCAAATTCCGTGTTAAACGAGACACGTGTAAGTTGAAAATAATGCATTTTTCCACGAATTTACAGATATAGTACCATTGTTGTTTGTTTACTGACTTGCAAAATATTATATTTAATAGGGCAGACCGGGTCGAATGTCTACCATTTTTTAAATAAAAAAAATACATCAGCTAGTTCAACGGACTGACATACAAACACCGTTTAAACAATAATATTGTTAACCGATAGTACATTCTGCTCGTGGAAATGAAATAATAAGCACATTATTTTATCGTACGATTTTTACTATCCCGAATCGTTATCTATTTACAGAGTTGTAGTTATATTGTTTTATGACATATTATTTAAATCGTTGAGTACCAACGCCCTATACTTACTCGTTGGTCACAAACCTATAATAATATTATTATTTAGTATATTATACTGTGTATCGTTATATTGTTTGTGGTATAGTTAAATTAAGTAAAACTGAAGAACTAAAATGTTTGAAAAATAACAAATTTATTACAAAACAACGCGTTTTCACGCAATTATAATAATATGTAATTTATTTAAAGTTTGAAATTCGTAATATTGTTTCCATTAGTGTGATTTGAGCCGTCCTTGTGTTATTGATGTTGTAGTGAGACCAAGTTAAAATTTAAGTACCTAAATATGCTTGAAAAATATTTAAGGTATTACAAAACAACGTATCACACTAATATACTTACAATTTATATAAATTAAAATTTTAAAATTTAATATTTTTTGCATCAGTTGAAATGCAATATGCATAATATAATTATGAATATAAATTAAAAGTGGTGATTAACAGACATTTTGAGATTTATTATGGACATCTTTGAAAGCCAGTACCTACAATCTACATAATATAATGAAATTAATTCTACACATTTTTTTTAAGACGCTCGAAAATCGAAAATGAAGATTTATATATCAATTTATTTAATAATAATTATTAGTAAAGTATTAAGGGTGTATACCATTACACTGGTTACACATGATAACCATCGGTAAAATAAAATATATCGTAGTATAATTTTCTTTCAATATAGGTTATATTTTACTCGGGTATACTATAAGTGTCTTGTCTAATACCTATGTATTGTTACCATCGAAATTCTCTCATATTCCCCCGTTTGGTATTAATCTGTCACTGATAAACTAACGTTTTACAGTTATTATTACTACCGTCTACCACGTTACATGACGTAAGTACCTACTTACATGATATATCGACCATATAATTTCCAATGGTTTGCATTAAGGAATAGCCCGTGAGCAATACTGTTACAATATGTTCTATTTTTGTATATTTTTAGATGCTGAGCGGAGCGAGAAAGCTAGTGGTTTTACAATAGTGTTTATTATTTTTTTTATTTTTATGCTGGATACAAAATTTCTACCTGAAGGAGTGCTTCGAATTTTAACATATTATAGTATCTTATATTTTAGAAAATTGGACTGAGATGGTACTTTAGAGAGATCATATTATTTTCTCAATAGTTATTTAATGCCACGGAAAAAACCACCGACAAATTATTATGGATAACCGATGAAAACGGGATTTGAATTTCTAACGCCATAAAATAAAGAAGAATATTTATAGAATACAATTTAATAGATTAATAAATTTATACGAATAAAAATAAATATAACGATTTTAGTAGTTTTGTTTAAATATAAATATTATTTCAACTTACAGGCTCTAATAAATATTAATAAAAATATAAAATATCCAGACTGACAAACCGTCTCCGATCAGTATCGTTCTTCATAAACAATTAATCGTATATCATTGAATTTAAATTTAATACTATCCATTAAACAGTGACCCACTTGTGACCAGCATGCCGACATGCTCTTACCAGCTTTTTAATAATATGTTGTTTTATTATGATATACGTTGATATTATTGTTCGGAATTGTAAATATTAAAATTAATCAAAATAGCAAATAATTGTAAACTCCAAACAACGATTTTTTTTAACTTTTAGTTTAATTACACATTAATATAAAATGTCTGCACAGAACAGTCGATCGGAAAATAATGTCTAATAGGAAAATATTAATGCAATAAATTTGCGTTTGGACGGAACCATTGTATTTTTTTACATCGCTATTAAATATATCATTTAGTAAATACTCATAATATAATATATTTTTCATACAAAGACATTATTTTTTTTTTATTAAATAAACTAATAACCTTCTTAAATGGCATATCTGTTGGAACCAATGTATTTTTAAGACGCTCGAAAATCGAAAATGAAGATTTATACATGAGCTTATAATTCATCATGTTTATTTATCATGTTGTTGACATTTGTTATTGACAACCAAAAAGAGCATGGTAAATGTTGTTAGTAGGTAACTACAATCTACGCGTTACGTGGTATTTTCCACCATTACATTCCTACATGAGCTTATTATTAAAATATAAGGTTATGTATAAATCTTTATTTTCGATTTTCGAGGCACCTTTAAAAATATATTTGGTTAAAACTTAAAACAGATATGCCATTCAAGGGTTCTGGGTCAATTGACAGGACTAGTAATGTAAATTTTCATGAAAATTTATTTTGGTGAAATTTTTCAAAATCTTGAAAATCTTGAAAATCTTGAAAATTTTATAATTTATTATATTAATTTCTTATCAAATAAATCTTTTGATATTATATAGTTGTAGTATATTTAACCTTCATAATTATATTTTAAAATATGTAATTTAATTACTATTTACCTATTTTAATATAATGTTATTATTATTCTAATGAACATAATATAGTAAATTCAAAATACAAATCATTAAATATATATATAATAATATACACCTATATCAATATATAATACTTAACTCAGTAATAAATGTGCATTTTTATCTTTTATTAAAAATGTTGTATTTTTACTTCAGTATAAATTATGAGCGTATAATCGTTTTATTACAATTATAGATTTTTCAATTTTTGACGGAGATAATTTATCGTTTGATTCACTTCATCAATTTTACACAAATTATATTTTTTTTTATTATAAGTTTTTTATTTGATTCTGACGTTATACTTGTTACAATGTAAATAAAAATAAAACAGTAATTTTATAAAGTATTTATAAATTAAAAATTAATTAATTTAAGAAAATTACAAAAAAAATAAATTTTCAGAAATTTGCAATGAAAAAAAAAATTTCAATTGAAAATTTTCAAACTTACATCTCTAGATAGGATAATCGATCGAATACTAAAATACCGACAAGACAATAATATTATAAGTAGTAATTTAATTTAATTTTTAATTGTTGTTCTTATTTTAAAAAACTGCGCACAATGTATATTATTTACTATGTTAGCGATACATTTTTTTTATAATATTGTATAATAATAATATTATTAAAACTGTTTTCTAGTTAACAGTAATGTCTAGTTAAATATAATAAATAAATATAATTCATAATATTATTATATAATATATTATTTATTATTTTATTGTATACAGTTTTTTTATTTGTATTACTATACTATAATATTATTTAAAAATGTATAGTAGTTAAAAGTCAATAATATATTATATTATGCGCGGATTTTTAAAATAAGTGCATAAATTAAGGTTGTCGGTGTCGGTCATTTAATAAGGAGTACAATTTAGGCAATTCAATTCACGTGTTTTATCAGTCTCGCGCGGAACCAGCACGTAATACGTGAGTATGCAAATTTATATAAGTTTGAGTGAGCTATTATTACACGAGCAGATAAAGATATTTACGCACACACAAGCACAAGTCAGTGATTGATTCGATGACTATTATCGAAGCACTATTTTGATGAACAAAAATATTTTAACAGGAAAAACTCTCACGCCTCCTTGATATGTCACTATTTCTTAACGTTTTTTTTTTTTTTCTAGAAAAAATGAGAAGTATTTGTAGGAAAGCTCGAATTTTTATATTACTTTAAACAGTAGTAAAAAAATACGTTTAAAAAGGAACAAATGTCGTGCGTTAGTCAAATGCATATTCCAGCTTCTATGATTATAATTTTCAAAATCGGGCATTGATCCGAACTAAAAAATGTTCTCTACTTTTGAATAAAAAAAAATTAAAGAAATCCGACTATTCTACAGGAAGTGTAATTTTTCCTGTAAGACAGGGTTTCGTACCAAAAAACGCATCAGCTCCGACCCTCTTAAAAGTGAAATTAAATAATTTGTCGGCATTTTAGTTGTCGGTCGAACGTCCACCTTCCGTTATTTTCCATGGTTCGCAATTCAAATTCATCCTTAAGTAAGCTCAGAATGCTTTCTTTTTTACGTTCATAGTCACGTGAGGGTCTATCAGAGGCCATTTCTAAAAATGCATAAAATAAGTATAGAAAGTTAATTTGTTTTAAATTTCAAAGACATAACTATAATTGCCATATGGTATATAAATATGATAATACATAATACATACCTTAATGTATGATACTATATTATAATATAGTTATAAAAATAAGAGTTCGCAAATAATAACGAAGTTACAATTCGTATGGGGGTAAATAAGACCCACCTCCATTTTGACACCTATTTTGAAGCGGTTTAACATATTTTAATACTTTCCATTATATGGAACGATTTCCATCTTAAACGCTATTGCACGAGCCATCTTTTAAATATTAAAATATATACA
>NC_042495.1:31240519-31243233 GCF_005508785.2 Acyrthosiphon pisum | reverse complement strand
GTCACAATTTTTTTTTATAAGTGCTTAAAGTTTAAATTTATACGAAATATGTCAAAATTGCGAAAATTTGCAAGTAATTTTGTGGTTGAAAAATCGTAAAATTTTTTTCTTTTATAACTAAGCTTTTAAAATTTGGTACAAGGTTCTCCATAAGTTTTTCTTTAAATATCTATAAAAAAAACTCAACCGGACTAAGACAAAAAATTTTTAGGAGTGTTTGAAATTTAAATTTTTACAAAACCGCATTAAATAACGGTTTAGCCTCAAACGATTTTTGATATTTGTTATTATTCAAAAAGTATGAGTCGTAGACACTTGAAAATTTTACCAGTTGTTTAAATTGACATTTTCTTTATATAGTTTTATTTTCAAAATATTTCACTAATTTTTAATCTATTTATAGGCAATTGAAATAATCGATTTTTTTTGATTTTTTTTTTATAAATGTTGATAAAAAAAAATTAGCTGGGACAAAATACTTGAAAATTTAATAGAAGGGTCCACATATGTTGTTCTAACTCCCATTCAAAAATTATAAAAATACATAGGCACAATTTTTTTTTATAAGCATTTAAAGTTCAAATTTTGACTAAATACGTAAAAATTACGGCAATGTTCAAATAATCTTAAACAGAAATTCATAAAAGTTTTTCTTTTTAATTCTAAGATTTGGAAATTTAACACAAGGCTCCTAACATATTTTTACAATAGCAGTTGCAAAATAAAAGGAATACATTGTCACAATTTTTATTTATAAGCATTTAAAGTTCAAATTTTGACAACATATTATGTAAAAATCACGAAAATTCGTAAATTATTTTATGCTAGAAATTCATAAAAAATTTTCCTTTTATATCTAAGATTTCAAAATTTAATACAAGGCTCATAATATATTTTTACAATAGCAATTGAAAAATAAAAGAAATATATAGTCACGATTTTTTTTTTATAAGCATTTAAAGTTCAAATTTTGACTAAATACGTAAAAATTACGGCAATGTTCAAATTATCTTAGACAGAAATTCATAAAAGTTTTTCTTTTTAATTCTAAGATTTGGAAATTTAATACAAGGCTCCTAACATATTTTTACAATAGCAGTTGCAAAATAAAAGGAATACATTGTCACAATTTTTATTTATAAGCATTTAAAGTTCAAATTTATACGAAATATGTCAAAATTGCGAAAATTTGCAAGTAATTTAGTGGTTGAAAAATCGTAAAAATTTTTTCTTTTATAACTAAGTTTTTAAAATTTGGTACAAGGTTCTCCATAAGTTTTTCTTTAAAAATAATATATCCTAGACTGACAAATCATCTCCGTTCAGAATCGTTTTTCGTATACAATGATATAATATCATTGGATTCAAATTTAATTCCATCCATTACAGTAACCCACTTGTAACCTACTGTACAGCAGAGCGACATCCACGACTTACCCGCCTTTTTTTATTTGTATTACTATACTATAATATTATTTAAAAATGTATAGTAGTTAAAAGTCAATAATATATTATATTATGCGCGGATTTTTAAAATAAGTGCATAAATTAAGGTTGTCGGTGTCGGTCATTTAATAAGGAGTACAATTTAGGCAATTCAATTCACGTGTTTTATCAGTCTCGCGCGGAACCTGCACGTAATACGTGAGTATGCAAATTTATATAAGTTTGAGTGAGCTATTATTACACGAGCAGATAAAGATATTTACGCACACACAAGCACAAGTCAGTGATTGATTCGATGACTATTATCAAAGCACTATTTTGATGAACAAAAATATTTTAACAGGAAAAACTCTCACGCCTCCTTAATATGTCACATTTTTAACGTTTTTTTTTTTTCTGAAAAATGAGAAGTTTTTGTAGGAAAGCTCGAATTTTTATATTACTTTAAACAGTAGTAAAAAAATACGTTTAAAAAGGAACAAATGTCGTGCGTTAGTCAAATGCATATTCCAGCTTCTATGATTATAATTTTCAAAATCGGGCATTGATCCGAACTAAAAAATGTTCTCTACTTTTGAATAAAAAAAAATTAAAGAAATCCGACTATTCTACAGGAAGTGTAATTTTTCCTGTAAGACAGGGTTTCGTACCAAAAAACGCATCAGCTCCGACCCTCTTAAAAAGTGAAATTAAATAATTTGTCGGCATTTTAGTTGTCGGTCGAACGTCCACCTTCCGTTATTTTCCATGGTTCGCAATTCAAATTCATCCTTAAGTAAGCTCAGAATGCTTTTTTTTTTACGTTCATAGTCACGTGAGGGTCTATCAGAGGCCATTTCTAAAAATGCATAAAATAAGTATAGAAAGTTAATTTGTTTTAAATTTCAAAGACATAACTATAATTGCCATATGGTATATAAATATGATAATACATAATACATACCTTAATGTATGATACTATATTATAATATAGTTATAAAAATAAGAGTTCGCAAATAATAACGAAGTTACAATTCGTATGGGGGTAAATAAGACCCACCTCCATTTTGACACCTATTTTGAAGCGGTTTAACATATTTTAATACTTTCCATTATATGGAACGATTTCCATCTTAAACGCTATTGCACGAGCCATCTTTTAAATATTAAAATATATACAAATTCTATGTTTTGTAACACATGAGACTTATTTTTTATGGGGTTCGACTAGACTCGCGATTGTGTGTGAAAGAATGGACCACAATATGCATTTTATTATAATGTATACA
>NC_042495.1:31229411-31240419 GCF_005508785.2 Acyrthosiphon pisum | reverse complement strand
ATCGTTTCGACAACATGAAATTTACCATCATATCATAATGATATCTTATACCCACGCTGATGTCACTGTTTAGAATTGTACAATATATTATAATCAATCAAAACACATAAACTCCAAACTATAATTTTGCTGACTTTCGGTTCAACTGTAGGTACTTTATTATTTAACACCAGACGTCTGCCCGTGGCAGTCGATCTGCAACTGTTTAACAAGATAATAATAATTAATCCGACAAATGTAATATGAAAAACACAAACAGTGTGTGTTTTTTTTGTACATCGCGTAATATGCTGTTTGCTACGTCATACACATATTATGCGTAAAAAACGTTCATTTTTTTTTTTTTAATCACGAAACGCAGAACATTTATATCTGTTTGAACCGGACGTTCCAACTACCAGTGTTGTACTAAAATGTAATATTCTGACAGTTGATGTGTGTTAATTGAACGTACTGTCCGACAGGCAATATAATTTTTTCAAGAGAAAAATATCGGCCCTCGGCCAACGAGCAATCGATTATTTTTAGAGAGCAGGGACAACATTCCTACTTTGATGTTTTAATTGTAAATGTTTTATCAACATTTAATGAAAAACTGTCAGCAAGTGCACAATACGTATTATCGATATGATTTGGTTTTTTTTTCCAGTCTGTTCGTTTGTTATTATTTTTTTTTTTCGTTAAATCGTATTTTCGTAGTATGTATTCAATACAATATTTTTCAGCACTCGTTGTGACCTACAGTAATAACATAAAATATATCATTGCATAATTATTATTATCGTCGACGATGACAAATGGTCACTGCAATATTGGTATTTATGGAATTTTATGAGTCATCTAGTTACCGGATATACAAAATTATGTCCATTTCATATAATATTATAATGATAATATTAATACAACTCCAGTCGGATTTATACCATTAACGCAGATGTATCATACTCGAATTACCAACGGCCCACGATACGTAAAATGTTAACGGGCAAAACACCTTTTTTAACCATTTTTTTTTTTTTACTCGTCTTAATAATAGGTACTAAAAAAAAAACGATAATATAATTGAAGAAAACATAATTTATTTCTTCTATTTATTATAATTATTAAAAATTAAAATATTGCTTAATACTATTACATTAAAAATATGTATGTAAATGACATATTGATTTTTTGTTTACTAATAATTTATTTAGAGATAAATGTTTATTCGGGCCACAATATTATGTTTTTAGACCACTGTATTAATCGTTGCAGATTTGGTTTTATAAATAATTTAAGTTAATCCACGTTATTGTGAAATCGTACTGATTGTGGTTTGAGAACAAGGAATACAAGTTATACGTTTCGGTTCGACAAACGTGTATGTCTGTTTATTATATACGATACTATTATCAGCGAAATGTATCTTCTTGGTTTTGCATTTCAGTGTAACAATCTGGTGTGTAAGACTTGAAATCGATTGAAAAAATGTCAGTTTTGGTTTTGATTTTGTCTACTGGTTTTTAATTTTTTCGATTTCGGTTTCACATTTGTATGCCAGTTTCAAACTTTTTTCTGTTTCGGTTTTGAATTGAATACTGGTTTTGAATTTTTTTTTCCATTTTTGGTTTTGAATTCCTATTTTGTTTTTGATATGGTTTTTGAATTCGGATTTATAACGGTTTGTAACGGTTTCTGAAATCATGTCATAAAATATAATGCAAATATTGATACTGGTTGAAAAAATGTCAGTTTTGGTTTTGATTTTGTATACGGGTTTTTAATTTTTTCGATTTCGGTTTCAATTTTGTTTACCAGTTACTAATGTTTTTCTGATTAGGTTTTGAATTTATGCCAGTTTTGGTTTCAAATTTCCTGTTTTGTTTCTGATTTGGTTTTTGATTTCGGATTTTCAACAGTTTATACCGGTTTCTGAAATCGGTTTCAAGACTTCGACTATTTACGTTCACTCATAGTTTATTAACTTTTTTTCAATCGTTTGAATGGTTTTTTGTGTGTTTTAGTAAAAATTCAAAAATATTTAAGGTACCAAAAATATTAAAATTAAATTAAATTATTAAAATTATATTTTTGGTTTATGTTTTATATTATAATATCAGCAGGTATTCAATTGGTTCCGGTCTTGGTTTTGAATTTAATACCGTTTTCCAAATTTATCTAGTTTTAGCGATAAATTTAATATCGGTTTCCAATTGTTTACGGTTTCATTTTTTTAACGATTTATACCAGTTTCAGAAAGCCGTTTCAAGTCCTGCTGACATGTCCAGACATACAACTTTGGGAGTTGCACCGAAACTGATTATGTTGGTTGGACTACATATTATTAATTGGTAATAAAATATTAATCATTTATTAATTTATAATTTACAAGCTGATCCCGTGCACTTCGTTAAATGTACCAACTCTATATGACTCAAATTTTGTTCAATTCGTTATTTAATATTCAGTGTATGGAGTTCAAAATTTATCTTAACTATTCCGTTGCCTGGAATAAAAATTCTGTTTTAATAAAAATATAATTTTTTTATTTAATATGATTATAAATGTTTGAACGAGAAATGCGTTAAGTCTATTATTTATTCTGTAGAGTGGTTAAAGTTTTTAATTGAGATGGTATAAAGATCATTTGAACACATATTCCTAATACATAACCACGTATGCCACATTTTTTCACTAAATTAAATCATATATCACAAAGATCAATGATTTATACTGACTTTTGTTTTACGGATAATTATGAAAAAAAAAAAAAAAAATTGTGCAAGAAATAATCCAAGTTCATGCTTTTATTTCTTTTAATGTTAATACCTATCTATGAGTTTGTAAAAAAGTAATAATTACATTGTTTGAACACATAATACGCATAATTTAAGAGAAAAGTTACATGTTTTAAATACCTATAAAAGTATAATAAATTAGTATCACAAATAAAAATGATTTAAACGTTTTCTTTTTCCACAGAACAGTTTTGATAATTGGACATATGTACCTGACTGTTGAACTGGTCCCTTATTATTATTGTATTTTATTTTTAATTCTAAACTGGTTTATACGGCGAATGGATTAAAATTTATTTAAAACACAATTACACTGAATACGACAACGACGATGGTATTATCATAACTAATCAACCTAAAACGGTTTGTTGGCGAAGCTGTTATATCCATCGAACACGTAAATTAGACAGCTCGCAGTATTTTTAGTCACACGAGCCTTAATAGAATTTTGCATAATTCATATTACATCCTAGGTACACAATGAGAATATATTCACTTCTCGCAATATTCGTATTCCACTTGTATTCCCGAATTTTTTTCTTGATTTTCGACCAAAACATATTAGAATTCTATTTTTTCAACCCGTCATCCATAAATTACAATAAGGTTTTTTTTTTACGTATTCCCTGTGGTTGGGTTCACCGAAGCATACACAATACCTACATGTTTAAACATGTTTGCATTTCACTGTTAACAAAAATCAAACATTCCTATAATATACTATTGTGTTTCCTAACAGTCTTAATCGTATATTATGGAAACGCTCATATCATTCACACGACTTATCTAGATAATTATTTTAGATTCTTGGTGGAGCGAAGACTTCTCAAGTCTTCCTTACTGAAACACACTAATAATATGTTCACTTTTATATTTTTATTTTAAGTAATTCAGTTAGGTAGATGAATCATGTTCAACTTTTCTCCAAGTCACTAGTCGAAATAAAAATAAAAAAAAAACAAAATAATGATTTTATAAAGCTATTAAAACATATATTATTTTCAAACCTTCTACATAGGTACATATTTTGGAAAATTTTAGAAACATGGTTATTAATAAAATTAATAAAATATAAAAATAAATAGAAATCGATGGCCGTTACCTACTTATTGAATATAATAAAATATATTCTATTGTAGGTAGTACCTATACCTATTATATTCCGTAAGTATGCTATTTAAAATATTTCTTTTACATGATTCATCGTCAGGTTCAATTAATGTATAATTAGAGGATATAATTTAACAAATTAATAATATGTATACGAGTTTCCATATAAGTTTAAAACTGTCAGGAAACATCATAGGAATATTCCATTTTTGCTAACAGTAAAATAAAACAATTTTTAAACATTAATTAGGCATGCTCCGGCGAAACGAAGTTTTTATTTTATTTAGTTCAGTTACGAGAATTATATCGAACTTTTTACTCGGGAACTTTACAAGACGTTCATAATATTATATAATTGTCTCCGAGTCACTATAGTTGAAACAAAAATAAAAAACAAAATAATGGTTGTATTAAGCAATTGAAACATATTAATTTATTTTAGAACTTCCTACATACATTTTTTGAACACTGATTTTAGAAATATGGTTAGTGAAATAAATTAAAATACAAATCGATGGCCATTGACTATTTTACAGAATAAAATATATTGTATTGACGTGTATTGGCACCTATCATACAAGTCACAAGATGTAAAAGAAATACCTGACAAATAAAATAACTTTTGTACCAATCACTATTCAAACATTTTTGTCTATTTATTATATTAAATGCTACTAAATTACTTTGAGCTAGTTATATGCACTATTCATTCGCCGGGATATTTAAATATTATATTGACATAAAATAATTTTTTATTTCTAATTTATAAAATTTAATACAAATTCGCATAGGCACCCACAGTTTTTTGCGCAACTTGTTCTATGAAAAACACATAAATTTGCAGCCTAGCTTAGTATAGCCCTGCCTGTAATTTATTCTGAAATCTGAATGATGAGTAAAATATATAAAATATATGAATCGCTTGCAAATGACATGGCTCTTTATAACTCAAAGTATACTGTTCTATAATAATTATAGAGTTATAATTATTATTATCGCAAGTAATAGCCAAAGTTAATTTAATATCCACACATTATTTGGGAAACGAGAATATTTTGAGAATATTTTGGAGTCCTTGAATAATGAATATTTGACTAATAATATTGTATAAATATTTTACTCTCATAAAATAATAAAATATTGCACAAACATGTTGACTTAATATTTTTATAATGTTTCCATGAAAATGTTTTTTAAAAAATATGATTAAAATATTTTGTGTATGTTTTTTACTAAATATTTTTCATAAGTGAACTTCTTGGCCAAAAAATATAAATAAAATATTTCTTTATTATTTACGCAACTTTTTCAAATATTTTGTCAACTATATTGTTTCCCTGAAAATATTTATACGATAGTTGGGAAATATTAAAATGCTGTGTGGGATATAACCTTAAAACAGCCTTTTTACAACCCTTTAACAGTATTTCCTTTAATTTCCTCGTATTCAGACTAAATTCAAATACTATACCCACTAAATTAACAGTATTCTCTTTAAAATAAAAGTGCTCAAGGTAAATTTCTATGATTCGAACAATTATTACACGCCTATAGTATGGTCAGTTTCAACTGTTTATCACGTCATAATTGTCTTAGAATACGACGGGGTAGTACGACCATCACGACTAGTGAAGTGTTATTTTCTTTTAATATCGATATTATGTACTATACTAAACTAGGTACCTATCATCCGTTGACGTATTGTTATTACTTTTTTTCTCTTTCGCTGTCCAAGTCATTTGAAAACGGTGTAAAATAACGATAATAAATATGAAAACGTGTCCCTTTATTCGCGTTAAACCGAACAAAAGATACAACACCTTTTTTCGCTCATACAAACGCGGGGCAAGCAAACAAATATTTAAAATATTCATAAAATACCACTCGCCGGAAAACTACGCGTATATATATATACATACATACGTAATCATATATTATTATAATAATATGTATGGTTATTTCATCTCTCTCCCTCTGTCTACCTACCCCTATGTCCCCGCCACTCTTTTTTTATTATCCACGAACAAAAACGCTTTGTTTTTCGCGGTCGCCCTTCAGCCGCTTATTATGGCGTATACACCGTGTACATTATCTGTAGATTTTGTTAGTATTTTTTTAATACAATAATATCATTATGTACCGTACGCGGTCGGCGAATTAATTAAACGACATTGTGATATCATACATAATATGAAACATATTTTTTAATGTACATTTTCGTCCGACGATATATTTTCCGGACAAGTGACTCGAGGCGTGTGTGTGTGTGTGTGTGTGTGTGTGTGTGTTCGGTACAGTGGCAAAATGACCGCATTGGCAGTCGATGCCAATCGATTACTCGTAAATATTATGTTCAATGTACGTGTGATGTTATTATATTATTATTATCATCATCATAAAATACGAACACAATGCTCTATGTAGGTATTTTGTAATGATGTTATATGCGTGTGCATTACCGCGGAACAATAATAATTATAAGTTATGTAGAATGGTGGTAGGTAGGCATAGGTACCACGCACAAAGCGTAGATAGGTATATTATAACGATATAGTACACTACGACTAGGTGACGAAGCGTTAATTTACGACTTGATTCGTCAATTATAGTAGTAATATAATTAATTACTGTAAAATTAAATGCCATTTTATTTTTTAGCGATTCAATAGTTCGATAACAATTTTCAATTTTTTATACAGACACGGGTTCAAAATATAGTGATCAAATATCAAAACTATTATGTCCGATAAATTATATTAAAATATTATGTACCTAACCTGTGGAAACCATTTATGTAATATGTATATTAAAAAAAATAATATATTTATTTACTATATTATTATATAATGTAACCAACGTCAACCATTTATACCTAGGTATATTCAAGAATCTCTGGGATAAGCGCCTTTTGATTATAACCAAATTTTCCGATTTTCCGGATTCATTCTTATTTTTCTTTCAATAAAAACTTCATTCGAAATATTACAAACATTTAAATAAAAAAATACGACGAATCTGGTCCAGCAGTTCTCGATTGATGCTCTTACCAACGAGCGGCTTTTCATTTTTATTAAAATTTATATTTAAAGGTATATTAATTAATGTACCTAACCATGTTTTTAAATGCGTACAAAATATGTATGTAAAAAATACAAATTTGATATGTGTTAAATGATTCACTAAATCATAATTTTTTATTTGTTTCATTTATTTTTCACAATTAGTGACTTGGAGAAAATTGTGTAATATGCACGTCTTGTCGAGTTTTTTAAGATCTTGTGTTAAAAGTTAAACTTGATTCGTGTGAATAAATTACTTAAAATAAACATTTAATTTCACCTCAGTGTACAAAAATGTCAATACAATTTATTTTTTTGGGTAAAAACCCATAACAATGTAATACAATGTTCCTCGTAAGTATTATTATACAAAATATTATTATGTACGGTTTTTTTTTTTTATAAACATTTTAAGTTAAAATTTTGACATAATGTCAACTGTTTTGTAGTTAAACTTTATAAAATGTTACTAAGTGTTTAGTAATAAATATTTAAGTCTGAATTAGAATGGAATTTGATATTTAAACAAAGAATAACAAATTTTAGTATTTTGTCGTAATTTATAAATAAATTTTATTAAAATCTTGGTGGGAAGTTTAAATATGAATAAACATTTTTCCGAGTATTATATAGAATGATAATATTAAAATATATTAATTTATTACAGTGGTGGAACACGTTTAACGACAATACGCAATTTCTAGCATATATTTATAATTATATCGAATTTAACATGATGTCAAAATTCTATGCTGATGGAAAATCCAAATAGAAAACATTTTCAATGAGCATAGCTTAAACGAAAAACCAATAACACCATTGTTTCTAGAATCATTATTACAATATAATAATAATAACAATTTACATGTTTATTTGTTGGTAAACATTGAGGTCCAATCGATACTTTGGGAAAATGTATAATGATACTATATTAAAATATAATCTTTTGAAATTTTCTAAATATCAGGCCCACTACTTACGAGACCCATAATAAAATATATTGCACCTACAATTCAGTAAGTTTTTATATGATATTTATTTATGAATAATTACTAAATAGCCCCAAGCTGTGGTATAAACAAAAGTCAGTGGCAACACATAACTAATTAAAATTATTGGTGTTATGTGGGATAATCAACTCTGCTAATTATTTAGTTTCTACTAATTATTTCTCTTATAACTTATACCAACCATCCTCAACAGGATGTTTTCAAATGATCAAATGTAATAATATAACAATTCTAAAAGTTACTATGTGATAGCCTATATGTATGAATTTACATTATAACAACCCAGGAATCGCTCTACGCATTAGAACCGGTGTGTACTAGTTGCGGTCAGAATCAAAAATTACATACTAGTTGCGGTCACCCCTCAAAAAGGTTACATACTAGTTGCGGTCACCCAACAAAAAGGTTACATACTAGTATAGTTACATATTATTACTCAAATAATAATAACTAAGTATACTAAATAATATAATATAATAATTAAATATGAAATTAATATTTGGTTTATTTATTTAATTTAGAAAAATTTACTAATCAACATTTTCCTTCCCATTTATATCGAAAAGATAACAGACTTAGGACTGTCTACACTATTATTTATTGTGTAGGTATGGTTAAAAATGTTGATACTTATGTTTAAACTTGTGTCAAAGTATAATATAATATATATGTATAATAATGTCAAATAATTATTATTATATAAATTGTGTAAATTTTAAAATTTTGTTGGTATAAATTTAAAGGAAATTGACTTTAGAAATTCAAGCCAATTTATTTCGCCTTCTTCATAATACTGTATTTGTTGCGCTAAAAAATGCTCTTTTTCTATTGACTTTTTATTAACACGACTGTTTTTTGTACAATTCATTTTTAAATATCCATTCGTTTGAATTTCATTTAAAGCGTCAATAAATATAAAAATATTAGGGTGAGAGTGGTAAAACATGCTATTGAGCTTTGAATGAAAGCTTTCGCATGCATTGGTTGTTCGTGTTATGGAAGACGAACATTCAGCCCATAATGACGGTGGATATCTCGAATCTTCCCTTACATACACTTCTAAAATATAGTCTGTAAATGCAGTCAATTTTGAATTATTAGGTGGAAGAAGAGCCATAATATCTGTGACAAAACAATCGTCAACTTCATCTGGTCGTAGAAACGGAAGTCCGAAAAAAAGTTTCAAATATTCGGACATTTCACCGGGTTTCATATATGGTTTTGCTAGACCTAATGACTGCATTTTGCGAAACCATGCTTGCCCTAGGTGAAAACGGTATGCTTTCAAATTTGTAGTGGGCCACACGTCTTTAATTGCTGTGTGGATAGCCTGTTCGAAGTCACTGAAAACTCTATTTGGGATATAGTCACATAAATGATTTTTGAGATGATCTAATACAGTCTTACCATCCATAAAAATTGAATCACATTGCTTAAGAAAATCAAGGTTTATCTGAGTTGTAAAACACACTATATTGTTCTGGACATCATTTATAAAAATCCATTTTTCATTATTTTTCGTCTGTATTTTATTAATTACGTCAGGAAGCGTCGCATGCAATTGTGGAAAGTCACGTGGCAACTTCGGATAAATATTCATTCGTGTAGTATGTATATTTTTCCTAATCAAAGAAATATCATTTGAGTCGAGTACACTTAGTGCTGTACTTGACATCTCAGAATGAATAATTTTAGAAGGGCGCTCACTAAATTGCTCTACTGCCTTACGTTTAGCACTGTTACTAACCTTTTGCCGTAATATTGATTGAAGATCGTCTGGTTCATGGTTATGTGTTGTATTTTGTTCACAAATGGTACCATTAACATCGTATTTTATAGCCGCATTACATTTTTTTTTACAACATACCCACCGTTGTACGTCATTCGCTAATGTACGATAAAATTGAAATTTATAATTATTAACGACCCGTAATGGTTTTAATTTTTCACTCAACATATTTTTCGAATTCATTTTTGTTTTACCGTATCAAAAGACGTAGGCACAATGAAAGCAATATTCGAAACTATGATCGGAGTATACAATTTAATCTATTTTATTTATAAACTTTACAGATAAGTAGTGGTGTTCTCACATATATACGCTGTGTGCATTATATCAAAAAATATGTTTATCGTATAATATACATTTCGCCTGGAATTGGAGTATAATAAAGCTATGACCGCAACTAAGATATTACCTAAATTGGCGTGACCACAACTGTTATATCCGTTTATCTCAAAAATCGTCATGACCGCAACTAGTATGCAGCCATTAGAACTAATACATATTTGATTATCTGAATAACACGCATTTGTATTACCTATTTTAATAGAATTAATCATCAACAGTCAATATATGCATTACAAAATATATAAATTACCTATTATAAATAATTAGTAATGTAAACTTACAATATTTTTTCAATTGGTTTGAAAAATCGTCATTTAGAGGTGTACCTATGAAAAGATAAATTAAACAAATATAAACAATACACGTAGGTTTCAATTTCAGTTTTTTTCTGTTTTATATGTCATTCTAAACAATTATAAATACTTGTATATGTTAGCGGTAATGTATGTAATACGTTATTTTATTAAATAACTAGTTATTCTATAAAATTCCTAAATATGTTCGTTAATATATAAATTACACGGTTTTACTAGTTAATATATAAAATACCGATTGGGTTTTCGTTAATGTATGAAATTTATATCATTAGGTAGATATGACCGGGACTGGATTAGATAACATACAAAATTTGTTACCGTTGTTGTTATTAATAAAAATAATAAGATAAGATAGTATTGAACCACACCATTTGGCATAGACTAGACTTATTCGTCTGACAGTGTACTGCGAGTTTACTTACTAGTTAGTTTAATCATTTTTAGTGTTGTATAGTGTAATAACTAATAAGTGTGCTTTAAAATGAAAACCAAATTTGATACAATTATAAAAAATACAACAACAGAACGTAATAACAGCACGTTTTTGCTGAAGAAAAATATGATTCCTTAATAAGTGAAGTGAAACGTATTAAAACAGGAAAAA
>NC_042495.1:31228455-31229361 GCF_005508785.2 Acyrthosiphon pisum | reverse complement strand
TCTAATAAATTTATGTGAAATAAAAAATGTGTTAATATAAAATAACTTATTAACTTAACTTTAACTTTTTAACTCGTTAATGCCCAGCCTTGGTGAAAGGTATACAAAACGCAGTAATTAGAGGCAGATTCATCAGCACTTGCTTTTTCACCATGCACTCGTTTGAATTTTATCTCGTGTCTATCTTCCACCTGCTTAACCAACCATCAGTAGCAATAAACAGATTGTTACCAATTTTCCGGGATAATTCTTCGGCTTTACATTTTAACATTGGCCCAGACACCGCGAACACCGCGACTTGTTATCAATGAAAACCACTCACTTAAGGCCTCGTCAACTTCGGGATCTTTCCCTTCTCGTTTACGTTTTTGATTACCAGTTTGAGTTGAATTGAAGTTTTCGCGTAAAATGACTTCTTCTTTGAGCAGTTTCGCCACCGTTGATTTCGGAACGCATAATTTTTCAGCGATTTTACGTCGTGAAGTGCCTGGAGGTAGCGATTTCACTTTGTCTAAAATCGCGATTTTTTCCTTGAGGGAGAGATCTTTTCGAGACATATATTCACGTTAAAACTGAAATGCGGGCATTGACGCGTTACAGAACGCGTGCCGTTTATCGTCCATAATGATTTTTATTACTTTCGATAAACACAATACACAATCTCGTAGATATGACAAAATCCGATTAAATTTGTCGTTTTTAGATACATATTATGTGTATATTCTAACGCTATGATAAAATAAAATTGCCCACATAAACCGAATCGAGTGCCCATATTACGTGGTTAGATTTAACATTGTTAATATACATTTGTATCGGGACCAGACCTGTTTGCCCACAATAAGCGGATGCCCGTATTAACCGGTGCCCACAGTAAGCGGATTCCACTGTATTATATTAATATAT
>NC_042495.1:31223977-31228405 GCF_005508785.2 Acyrthosiphon pisum | reverse complement strand
AAACAGTAATTACCGTTCAAACATTTTTTTATTTGTCCTAATAAATATTATGTTGTTTAAAGAGTCTCAAAAGTGTACGGCAATTGGCCGAAATATCTTCAGAGCTATATTTTACGTCACTACCCACCTGGCTACAGTGAAAACAACGCTGTACAACGAAAATATCTCGAAATAAAATAATCTCTCGACCAGTAAATTATATCGAGCACGTCATAATATATATGGTATTCATCTACCGCTCGTTAGATAATCTCCCCGTAGAACCAGAGAAAACTTGATAAATTACGTTCGGAAATTTGTTCGAAGGAAAAAAGTTTGAACTCTTCATTAATTATTTTAGACTGCATAATTTGTATAACGATGTTGTACATAATTTGTTTACGTTAATGTTATATATAATAGTTGTCTTAAAATATTCTCGAGTAAACAATATAATGTTCGAGTATTTTTTATTATTTTTTATTATTTTTTTCAGAAATCCGCCACCCCCTCACCACGGTATATTTCCCCAAATGTCGTCGGACAAAGATGGAAATTAATGAGAAGTAAACTGAAAATACGTATCGCCCCGTTGTGGTATCGTTACGGACGTAGGGTTCACATTCTACGGTAGATACTTGTCAACTTGATTGCTGATTGATATTAATACAATTATTCGATCTGTTTTGTTGCCAAGGCGACTGGGCGAAATATTCTCTGACGTGCCTCTTTCGGTCGGACATCTAACCCTAAACCATCGATCTATACTGAAATCACGTCGCCTAGATGTGCATAATATTATATTGTACTTTCCTAATAAAATATTAATTTGCTATAAAACATAACAATAATATTAATAGTTTATATGACATAGGCGAATGTTATAGTACGGAGTAATACAATATTATAGACAATACTTGTGAATACTATCAATGCGTATAGGAAATACAGCAATAAACGATATACGATTTACTCGAACGTGGGTAGTCGATTTTAGTCGATTAATGGCATGATAAGAGAAATCGAAAACTTAAATATTATTTCATTTCACTCGATAGCCCGAAACGACTGTAACTACTAATTCTGAGTGTGGTGATTAATAAAAAATAAAACGTCGTTCTTAGATAAAAAAAATGACACGTTAAAATATGCAGGGTGTTTCTTTGAGCGAGCTCACTGGGGCGGAACGAAAAAGTTTATTTTGTAATTTAATTTTATAATAGTATGGATAACTTGTGTTTTAGTAAGTATAATATGTAAAAAAAAAATGTCAACGTAGAGTGTTGTTTCGAGGTGTAGCCGAGCATTTAAAATCTATATATAAAAATAGGTGACAAAAAACTAAAGTATCATTATTTGTATTACTTTTCGATATCATCAAATTTCTTTTGACCATAGTTAATAGTTTAATATATATTAAATAAGACAACCAGCATTATTACCATTTGACTAATCATAAGTATCGCACTATTTATCATCGAGTGTGGACGTAAACGACGTTATATAGTGCAAATATAAAGTTATTAACGCGTTTAATTTTCAACTCATATCTGATGTGGCTATTTGTACCAGAACTAAATCAAAATGTCCAATATTTGGTGACACTCGTGCTCTTAGTAATTTAGTTTTACCCACCTATGCAGATGTAATGAAGTTATATTTACAAGTAAGAAACCGATAAAAACAAAATAGTAATGAAAAAGATCCAACTGTTAAAATAATTTCTGAAATAGTAGTGACAGATGTAAAAAAAATATAGCAGAAAGCCTCTATTCCAATATCATCGCACATTCGTGCATTACAATTGTTGATATATTATCACGATATGCACAAAAAAATAATTAAATCTATTAAAAACAGGAAAAATACATTAACTTTTAAATTAAATCTAGAAAAATTTCGGAATAATGCAAAAGACACACTTTTTGATTTAGCAGCGTACAAATCTATTGAATTCTATCTTTGCTCTTTTGAAAAAGCTCGTAAAGTTCACATTAGCAAACAAATGTTTCTGAAAGACCAAATATCAATGAGCAAATGGCCATGTCATCGGTTGATGTTTTAACAACCAAAAAACTTAATAAAAACATGCACAGAAAAGAAATAGAACATCCTTATTTTTCCTTTTAATAGAGTACATTTATTTAAGTACCATTTTTTTTAAATTTTTAGGTATACCAAAAAACCATAATTTCAAATTACTAATAGCTTATGACCCCACTTAAAAAGTGTCCTCATATTTCTCAAATGAGAACCTCATTTTTATTACTGCAATTTATTTGGCGGATAGTTTCACGAACACGTTGATGCATTCAAATCAAAATTCTAACTAGTAGTTTCTGAGTTATTAAAATGTTTATAAAAAGGACACTAATCCTATTAATCTACAAATACAAATTATATATTGTAAAATTGAATGTGATGTTATTTATTATACTTGGATCATTTTTATAAATTATTTATATATATTTAAAATTATTATTTTTATAGATCAACCAAAGTAATTACTAAATTTTCAAATCATCTAATCCCTCATGACCCACATCTACTAAACTCATTACCATAGACATAGTATTATCCTTAAAACACAAAGTTAATTGTAAACACAATGTAACTCAAAATACCAGTCGGAATTTTAATTGACATACGTAAAAATTCTCAAAAAAATATCTGTTTAGGGGGAAAGCAGGGTTCCTGTTTGAAAAACAAAAGTTTCTATTGTCGTAGGATTATCCTCAAGTGGTGCGAAAATTCTCAAGTATTCGAAAATATGGTCTTCGAGTGTGTTTAAAAAATCTAAAAATTGGAATTCGAAAATATGGATAATTTATCCATACAAATAAGGCGAGCATGCTTAAAAAATCGCCCAGTATACCTCCTAATAATAATTATTCAGAACAATATTCTGTTTTATTGTTAGTATAAGATTATAAATAAAACGAATAGAAAAAATGTCATTGTCGAAAACAATAACCTAGTTTTAAATTAAATGACGAATTGGTGTAAACTGAATTTAAAATAAAGCACACGAAAAAATGATTTCGGACCTTATCTAATATTAATTAATTAACGGCCGACGAGTAGGGGACTCCATAAAACCGAACCGTATTCTGAAATTGGACGTAAAAGGGCGCAGTATAGTAATTTCCAAAATGCCAGATCATTAAGCTCACGAGCATTTCTGCATATAAATCCTAACAGTCGCATCCCTTATTATATTATGCTATAGTTATGCTTAGCAGATCCCTACTTGGGTACTTAGGATGATGAGGGGAGGGGGGTATCCCCATTGCATTCTCGGGCCCTGAAATAATTAGGCTTCCCATACATTATTACTTTAATACAGTCGTATACGTTTCAATTGCATCAATCGACACCAAATAATTTCTTATGTAGACTTATAGCACGCAACTCATGTACAATCTTGAAAAAAAAATTCAATTCGAAAATGCAGTGTAGCGAAAAAATATGCAATAATTTAAGTCAATTGGCCAATAATAAAAAATTTCCGTGTCTCGAAATAATTTCCTAAACGGGGGCTCTGATGCTTGGTAAAGGAAATATCATATTTTGAAAGTATAACGTACCTATATGTTATAGCAATGTATAATTTCAACGATTTACAACAATAATTTACTACATGGTACTTTATAATAATTAGCAGTTACAATGATCACTCGAGCAAATTTTCCACTTTGGATGAGAGGTGTAGTGTTAAAACGTTCAATCATCGTGTGGACTGGTAATTGTTGAGAATAATCTTAAAAACAAACTGGATGGACGTAATTGGAAGGGAAAATTGTGTAACATTTCAAAAGTAAGCACAAGCACAGTAAAAAATTAAAATGTTGTCGTTTTAGTAGCGTAGGTAATCAATCGATAAAAAAATTCTATGCGCCAAATAATAATACGAAAGATATGAAAACAACAAATTAAATAAGTAAAAATTATATTTTGATAAGTCATAACGTTTTGTCCACCGTTCACGATTTATCGGTAAATTATTGTGTGTTTTCCTTTATAAATCCTTTGTACATTTCCTGAATATACGAATTTAATTTAGATTTTCAGGATTTGTTCTAAACACGAGTTCACAACCAACTATATTTTATCAGTATAATAATATTAATATTACATTTTAATTGCATAAACATATTTCCTGAGTAGATATTTTTTTGACAAATTTTGATTTTCTATTAATACCGAATATTATAAAGCCAATAGTTTATATTTTATTACATAAAATACTGATATTATCTTATATAATAAATCTTTACGATTTAAAATGTCGATGAAAGGATCGGTGAGGTAGAGAAATGATTTTATACCTCAAGAATGTATTATGCATAAATTCACTATAATACACACCGTCTGACAAAAATAAAAATTGTAATAATTTCATTGTCATAAATAGCGTAACTTTCAGGTGAAATATTTTTTTTTGTATGT
>NC_042495.1:31219567-31223877 GCF_005508785.2 Acyrthosiphon pisum | reverse complement strand
AAATATATTGTATATATAAAATAACTATTGTATCTTCAATATTTTTGTGATATATAATATATCCTTACAAGGATCCTTTAAAATTACATTTTAATGTGAACAATTTTTTATTGACAGCAATTGAGGGGTGACATTTCAAAACGTACTATTTCCAAAATTGGCAAAATTGAGTTATACATGAATTCTTATGTAAAAATTGACGAGAAATCGAATGGCGTGGTCAAATTGAACCAAAATGAACTATTTCCTATGTTAAATTGAAGTTATTAATCTATTATTGTGGCATAACGTACTATTTCCATGTCCAATATTAGGTCAAAATGAACTATTTACAAATTGCATCAAAACGTTCTATTTGCTGTGTTAAATAGGAGTTTGGTTTAGAAATATGCGGCAAAACGCACTAATTCCTAATATTTTTATAAAACGAACTATTTCCATATTACTTCAAAACGTACTATGTTCTATGTTATAAAGATAGCAAACGAAATTGAAGTAAACACAAAATGTACCATTTCCAGTTGCTTAAAAATACATAAAATATTTTTTGTAGATTTTTAATAATTAATTCATTTATATAAATTAACTGTGCAAATTAATTTTAATGGTTTATTTATTTATTTCTACATCTAAAAACATTATCATCATACACCAAGCATTGTGATTATTGATAGTAAATTGCGCCAAAAGTGTCGATGGTCAGTGATATGACTTATCACATTAATTTTATTCATCTCAAAAACCTCAAACCATGGCCTTAGACTATATTGTAATAGTGTAATAATATTATAATGTATAAATCAAGAACTAAATGCCTTGTGCATCGAGCAATACAGGAGGTAAGTACCTATGTTTTATTAATATAGATTTTTTTTAAATAAAAACATAAATATTATTATTTAGTTAAGACATTATAATGTTTGCATAAGCCATAAAGAATACTACCTAAGTAGATAGGAATGTACTAAAAACCTATGTTATAATATATATATATATTTGTAATGTACCTACCTATTACATTTTATTTTATGTTAATGATATTTTGCACTAATTATTAGGTACAAAAATGCTCTAACCAAATACAGGCCAACAATCAAATGGATGACAAAAGGATGAAAAAATCCCATATTGTGGTAACAGAATGGCTAAAGGTAGGAATAATAATTTATATAATATTGTGATTTACATAAGCAATAACAAGCATCCAATGAAGATCAAAAGAATTTAATTATGATAGTTGATCAAATATATTGATGAATAGGTTCTATAAATTATGTATGTAATGCAACATAATAAATAATAGTATTTAGGTAGGTAGGTAATATTCATGAATGTAAATTTAATAACACAATAAAATTAATAGGTACTTAATCCTATTTTATAATTAAATACATTTTGAAATTAAACTTATAGAACAATAATAATTGTACAAACACAAAATTAATTTGAAATCAAATTTTTAGATAATTTAAATTAAAATTAATTCATAAACATTATTACATTAATTTCTTCATAGTTCAATGTTGTATTTAAAACATCCTAATTATTAAAATAATTATAAAATTTACAGTAAAAATATTTTTCTGATATTATGTTCATTACTATTATGTAGTTTTCGGTTGTATTAAAATAATATGTAGTTGGTATTGTAGGCACATATTGTAGGTATACCTACATAATATAAAAATATGTATAGGTAATATTATAAGTACTTAATAATTTATTATATTGGTAACTAAACATATTATGTTTAGTTACCAATATATTAATATACCAATATATTAATATTATCTATATTATTTAGCTATGAAATTATTATAATATGACAATTATTAAATTAATATAAATATAAGTTGTATTCAATACTATTTTTTTTTTTATATTTTGAAAAAAAAAAATAATTTAAATACATACATTTTTTGTTTGTTGTATTGTTTAATTAAATTATTAGATAATTTTTATAGTATCTATTATAGGTATAAAGTTATTTGATACTAAAGAATATTTGTATGTTATAAGTAAAATTTGTTAAGTAGCCAGTAGGTACCTATCATAATAATAATATACAATGTAATAATAATTTAATAATATTATAGACTAAAAATAGTAGCTTATATTAAATTTTAATATTTTTTCAGAGTGTAGACACAGGTTCTAGAAAAGATGAGCATGTTCCAAACATAGCTCATAGCTCTAATAATAGTGTTACTAATGAAATTTCAGACTATTTGACGGTCGATAATGCTGCTGTAAGATATTTATAATTATTGTGATTAAATACTACAGCTTCTATTATACTGTATTGAATTTATTCATTTTTTAGGGTGTTGATTTTGGTCCACTAATGTCAAGTTGTATTGTGGAGGAGTTGAGTGTTAATAATCCAAACTTCCTACCATGCAATTTACTTGAAGAAAGATTTTTGAATGACGCTATAGTTATTGAAATACCGCATGACCCAAATGTAACGATACAAGACAATGGAGAATTATTAAACACAGTACACCTTCCTATGATGTCAGATTCATCAATTCATACAGATCCTGAATACATTGATCCAGTATTAGAAGTTCCAAATGGAAGAAAAAGAAAAATTATTAATAAAAGGAAAGAAAAAAAGAAAATGAGAAATACATTGAACAGGAAGTGGGAATTGACATGTAGTCACATTGAAAAATCAAGACCAACAGTATGTAGAATTTCTGAATTATCAGAAGAAGATATAACTGCATTTAAAAACAATTTATGTCAGATAACTGATAAAATAGAACAAGATAAATATTTACTCTCAATGATAACTGTTTCCAAAGCTAAAAGATTAGAACGGAAAAAAACAAAATATAGGTTACCTCGTATAGTTGTAAATTATTTTATTCCTGTTATTATGGGTAATATGCAAAAAGTTTGTGCAGAAGCTTTTTCATCAATTACTTCTATTTCTAGAAGACGATTGAATATTATAAGTAAGGAATTTATGTTAACTCATTCTAGTCCAGTAGAAAAAAGAGGTGGTTATCGACAAAATATTATTCAAGAAGAAATATCTGATTCTATAGAAGAGCATATAAAAGACTTAAAATGTAGGAAAAGCCATCACACTCGACGTGATTCTGGCAGAAGTTACCTACACCCTGACTTGTCAATAAATTATATGTGGAAACTCTGGAAAAAAAAAAGAATTGACAATAATAAACCAATTGCTAGCTTGAGCAAGTATCAAAAAATTTTTACAACTAAGTTTAATTTAAGCTTCGGACATCCGCGTCAAGATACATGTAGTTTTTGCTCAGAACAAAAGATAAAAATTCAACTTGAGGCTGACCAAGATCTAAAAAAAGAGCTCATATTAGAATTACATGTTCACCAGAAAAGAGCCAAAAGATTTTTTGAACTATTAAAAGAGGAAAGTTCTGATAGTCTTAACTGCTCATTTGACATGATGCAAACCCAACCAATCCCCAAACTTTCAGTTACAGATGTATTTTATAGTCGTCAGGTTTGGATATATAATTTAACATTTGTCATATCTGACTTCAATCAAGGGCCAGACAATTGTATTTTGTATACATGGAATGAGAGTGATAGTGGGAGAGGACCAAACGAGGTTTGCTCTGCCCTAGTTCACTTTTTAGACACATTGGAAAATAAATTAAAAAATGAAACTACACCACCAACTGTACTTAATCTCTTCTCTGATTCATGCTCGGGTCAAAACAAAAATCAGTTCACAATGGCTACACTTTTATTCTACATAAATTGTAAAGCAACCATTTTTACCAAAATTAATCATATATTTCCTGTTAGGGGGCATAGCTATATGCCTCCTGATCGTGTTTTTGGGCGTATAGAACAAGTTTTACGGAAAAAAGAAAATATAGTTTCACCCAAACAATACATAGATGTTTTTAAAAAATTTTGTACTGTCAAAGAGTATAACAAAGATTTTTTTATTTATGACTACAAGAGTGCAGTTAAAAAAGTAGTTAAAACCAAATCAGAATTTAAGTCTACTGAACAAAAAATATATACATATGTTAAAGGCCAACAAACTGTTGGAATTTCTAAAACTTATAGTGGTATACCAGAAAAAGTTGAAGTGTTAAAGAGAAAATGCAATATTGGTTCAATGTTTGATCTTTCATTATTGCCACAAACCAATCACGTAAAACTTCCAAAGCAAACCGATGTAAAAAAACTGCTTAAATTTTTTCAAATTCCCGATGATGCAAAACAATTTTACGAAGATATTTTTAAAAATACACCTGAAGAATCAATAAATGAAGTTCCTCTTTATGACGAAGATGATGATT
>NC_042495.1:31209016-31219467 GCF_005508785.2 Acyrthosiphon pisum | reverse complement strand
ATTATACTATTGTTTAATCAAATTACTAACCAACTATTTTTTATGTATTTAAATATTATACTATGTAAACTAACTAACCAAAAACATTATATTGTATTCTAGTCATTGAATTCTAGTCATTGAATGTTTAAATAATTATTATGTAAAATTGTCATAAGACAATTATTTATCACTATATTGTAAATACTTGAAAAACTTGTAAAATTGTAAACTCATGAATTGTATTGATATAGCATTTTAAAGATTTTTGTGGTTCTACAAATTTTAGCCCCACAAAAACCTTTGAAAGGGCGGTGAGGTGTAGCGAGCTGTGACTATTTAGGTAATTAATATGAAAGGTAATAAAGGTAATAATCACTTTATAAATGTACGTAATCATGTAGTATACGCGCCGCGTAATTATAAGTATGATACGCGAGCGAACGCTCGCGTAATAATAATAATAATAGTAATAATATCGATAATACCGCGTCTACAGTACGTATACAGTAGTGCAATAGCGCGTGACCATGAGCGGCGTTTGGCACTCTATATATGACTACGTATATAAATAATTCTAAATATTACAAACTAGGATTTGTGTTGTTAAATGACACCACAACTAAATGTAGGTCATAAACATCCGGCGTGTGCAGCGTGCGACGATCTCATGCTAAGCCTAAACCGCAGGATGACCCTGTATGGTCATCTGAAATAATAGAAGGGACAGGGACAAATACCCATCGACGAGAGCTGTTGGACAAACGTTCATCAGACGAACAACAGATCAACTTCGAAGCAGTACTTACACTCTCTAGTCACAACTCGCTAGTCATTATTTTAATATAAGTCATTTTATTGGACTTAGTATAATTTTCACAGTTTAACTATTTAAATAAATTCAAGTATAACCATCATCGGCGTATATTATTTCATAATTCCATCATCCTTTTCTCTGGCTGAGATTGGCACGTTACAAAGTGGCGCTGTGGACAGGGTTATCTCAATAAGGGATACTTAGAAGAACAGAAGAACAAATAGAAAAATTTTTTCGAAATTTTAGAAAAATAAAATTTTTTTCGAAATTTTTTTTGAAAATTTTTCTAACTTCTAAAACCAATCAAGGAGGGAAATTCTCATTGAATTACTGTTGGAAGAATTGATCAGCTTTCAACAACTCCGAGAAAGGACCCTGTACAATCAATCGTAATCGTTCAATCCAGTCAACCAAAGGAAGAAAATGGAGCCTGCACGTCAATCAGTCAATATTCCAGCTGCGTTAATGTAAGCATTTTTTTTGTTGTGTTAAAATACTGTTGATTCTGTGTTCGTCTCCTATGGTATATTATATGACCATAGTATATTATAAGTGAAATTAAAATTACAATCGTGTTAAATAAGAGTAAAATAAAATAAAATAAAATAAAAGTAAAGTAAATAAAATAAAACTGAAATAAAAGTATTTGAACATTGAAGAAAATTAATAATTAAATGAAATAAAAATTTATTTTTAAAATAAAAAATAAATCAATGAGAATAATTTAAATAAAATAATAAGTTTATAATAATTAAATAAAATAATAAAATTATTTTAAAATAAAAATAAATCAATGATAATAAATTAAATTAATTAAATAATAATTAAATATTTTTGAAGTTTAAACTAAACAATAATTAAATAAAATAATTTATTTATTTTAAAATAAAAATAGTTCATTGAATAAATTAATGAAAATAATAGTGTAATAATTAAATATTTTTTCGGGTATTTTTAATTAAATAATCATTAAATAAAATTATTTATTTATTTTAAAATAAAAAATTAAATCATTGACAATAAATTAAATAAATTAAAAAAATAATTAAATATTTTTGGAAGTTTAAATTAAATAATAATTAAATAATTAAATAATTAAATAATAAATTTATTTTAAAATAAAAATAAAATCATTGAGAATAAATTAAATAAATAAATTAAAATAAATTAAATAATAATTAAATATTTTTGGGCATTTAGATTAAATAATAATTAAATAAAATAATACATTTATTTTAAAATAAATTGCTGAGAATAAAATTAAACAACAATAAAATTATTATTATAATTATTATTTAAAATTAATTGAATAAAGGATAAATTAAATAATACTGGAATAACAGTGATAGTTAAATCATTTAAGTTGAACAATTGAGTAGTTATTGTAATAATTTTGGGAATTATTATTAAATATTTTATTTTAATTAAAGACAAATAAGTCTTTATTTTATTTTTTTTGGTATATTGCGATTGTATTGAGAATTTATTTGGGAATTTATTTTAAAGGCCGTGTAGTAAGTCCTTATATTTTGTGAGATTATTTAGGACAATTGGTGTCCGTTGTTGAAAATTTATTTAAAGGCCGACAAGTAAGTCCTTATATTTTGGGGGGATTATTTAAGACAATTGGTGTCTGATATTGAGAATTTTATTTTAAAGGCCGTGAAGTAAGTCCTTGTATTTTGTGAATTTATTTGAGACAATTGTTGTCTGTATTTGAGATTTTTATTTATTTGAAGGCCGAGAAGTAAGTCCTTATATTTGTTGAATTATTTAAGACGTTGAAGTCTGTGTTGAATTTTATAGGCCGTGCAGTAAGTCCTTTGTATTTTGAGAATTATTACGACAGTTGAAGTCGATTTTGTTGAATTTTATAGGCCGTGTAGTAAGTCCTGATATTTTATGAATTTATTTGAAGACAGTGAGTCTATATTTTTGTGTTTATTTTAAAGGCCGACAGTAAGTCCTTGTTATATTTGAGAAATTATATTGAAGTTTTGAGATTTTAGGCAAAAATAAGTCCTATTTATTATTGAAAGTTTATTTGAAGAATTAATTGAGTTTTTATAAGGCCGGAATAAGTCCTTAAGTGTTAAAAAAAAATTATATTGAAAGGGGTTTAAAATATATTAAAATATGTTTATATAATAAAAAGAAATTGTTGAATTTGTTATAGAATAATAGGGAATAATTATTTAAGCAGAAATTAATTTAGTGTCGTGTTAATTATTTAATTTAAGTTTAAAAAAAAATTAATTAAAAAAAATATATTAGACAATTTAGTTTAATTTAATTTATAGAAGCAACCAAATTTAATTAATAGATAAATAATAACAGCTACATTATTTAATTATTACGCGTTGTTTTATTAGTACGTATTGTTTGATTGTTGCGTATTATTTAATTATTACGTAGTATTTATTTATTACGTATTAATTATTTATTGCATATTGTTTGACTATTACGTATTATTTATTCATTGCATATTATTTAATTGTTGGTTTTTATTTATTTATTAGATATTATCCGATTATTACATATTATTAAATTATTACGTATATTTATTTATTACGTGTTATTAAGTTAATGCATACTAAATATTTATTACGTACTGTTGATCGTTACGTATTATTTATTTATTACGTGCTGTCGGATTGTTACGTATTAGTATTTACTGCGTGTATTTGATTATTCGTGTTATATACTTTGCGTATTGTTTGATTAGTGCGTATTATTTAATTGTTACGTAATTAATAATTTATTTTATTACAGTAGTTTATTTGAATAGATTTGGTAATTAATTATTTACGTACGAATATTTTATTGCTAGTGTGTCAATTAAATTTTAAATTTTAAAATTTATTTTTATTTAATTAAATTATTATGACTATTAATTAATGAGTCATAAAGAAATTAATACTAGTTTAACTGAAAGCGAAACTGGAAGTGTACAATTAATAGATCAGGAAATTAGGGAAGTTAAAGAACCCGTAATTACTGACGTAACCAGTCTAAACACAATTAATAATAAGAATAACGAGTTAGTTCAAGATAAAGAAACCGATAACGATACAACAATAAACGATAATAAAGAATTATTAATTGATTTAGGTACAGAAGAGGGGTATCAATATTCTGTGGATTTCGATAGGGAAAAATATTTAGAAGCTATCCGAGAGAAGGATTTATTGAACACAAGTATTCGACCAATATTAGTTAATGAAACTGAATTAAGACAAATAGGTACTCGAACTAAAAAGGGAATAATACATACAGAGTTAGGACCAGTTAAACGAAATAAAAAATCCAAAATGCCTACTAAAATTCCATTAGACAAAGCCACTCTTATGATTCCTACCTGTACTGGAGAAAGAGATGTATATCAATTCATTAAGGCTTGCGATTTAGCATGTTCAGCTGTTGATAAAGATGAATTACCCATATTAATGAAATTTATCAATACCAAATTATTCGATCAAGCTTTAAATGTATGCCGATACAGAGATATGAGCGATTGGGAAGGTGTTAAGTTAATTTTGTTAGACGCATTCGAACCACAACAATCGACATCTTCATTGCAAGTAGCATTAAATTCCGTACGAATGAGAAATAACGAAGACGTAGGTGCATATGCACGACGGGTAGAACAATTATATTTCAATCTATGCGTAGCAAGTACTAAGGGTAAAAGTGTAGAACAGGCTAATACTATTCGTGAACAATTAAAAGAACAAACGTTGATAGTTTTTATTAAGGGGTTAATACCAAGTCTAAAAACTATAGTAAAATCTCAGAAACCACCTACTTTGGAATTAGCTATACAAATTTCTAAAGACGAAGAGACTGAACTTAGGTCCGAGTCCGACGCATACCAGTACTACGGAAATAATAGCCCAGGTAGGCAAGTAAATAACTCTACCGGGAATAACAATAATTTTAACAGGCGAAATAATAATGCTAATAATAATGATAATCGTTATAATAATAATAATTATAACGCACCGAATAATAATAGATCGAATTACAACAATAATTTTAATAATAATTTTTCCAGACAAAATTATAATCGAAGAGAAAATACCAACGCATATAGTAGACCACAATATAATCAAAATCCAAATCCGAATTTTAATAGATCTGATATAAACCGTAGAAATAATTTTAATAATAATCAATATCAACCTCGAGATAATAATAATTTTAATCGTAATAATAATTCTAACCGTAATAATTATCGGAATAATAACAACACAATAAATAGTATACAATGTTATCAATGTGGAGGTAATCATTTCGCTCGAGATTGTGTACAGCATCGTAATAATAATAACAACGTTAATCCGCGACAGTTAAATAGTAATTTTGGACGACAGCCAACGAATTATAACGCTCCGGTTAATGTGATGTGTTCATATTGTAATCAGGCTGGACACGATGTCACAAAGTGTTATAAAAAACAGAATAATGATAGACGTACTAATGGGTCGGGAAACTTGCCAAGATCGGACGAAAGGAGTGGTGCTCGACCGATAAATTTAATAGCCACAGTGGAGGAAGATTTAGACGATGTTTACACCTCAGGTCAGTCTTAAACAACAATCATATTACTTGTCAGTCTGCCAAT
The DNA here is from genome assembly GCF_005508785.2 of Acyrthosiphon pisum. Classification (NCBI taxonomy): domain Eukaryota; kingdom Metazoa; phylum Arthropoda; class Insecta; order Hemiptera; family Aphididae; genus Acyrthosiphon; species Acyrthosiphon pisum. The sequence goes on along the minus strand of NC_042495.1, from coordinate 31,214,047 downwards.
ATAAAAAAAGAATTCATGGAACTGCTCATAGACACTGGAAGCGATGTTAACTTAATAAAATTTAATACTTTGACAGGTGACACACTAGTACTAGAAAATAAAAAAATATATTTAAAGGGAATTAATGATAGGATTGTGCCAACAGTAGGCCAAATAAAAATAACTTTAAGATTTAATGATGTTAAAATAGATACGGAGTTTCAAGTTGTACGTGATTCGTTTCCTATACCTAAGGATGGTATATTAGGACAACAATTTTTAATGGAAAATAAAGCAATAATAGATGTAGCGAATAATTCGTTAATAATAAATAATAAGATAGTTAATAAGATAATTAAGGATAGTTTATGTTTTAAGTTGGAACCAAGGACGGAAACAGTGGTGACCGTGCCAATTGCCGATCCGGCTATGGAAAATAACGATATTATAGTTTTTAAACAAGAATTAATTAAAGATGTATACTGTGCCAATGTGGTAGGAACAGTAAGATTAGGGAAGATTATAGTTAGTATATTAAATGTTTCTGAAGTAACTAAAGAAATTAATGAAAGTATTATGAATCGAATATTATATGATACCGCTACGACCTATAATATACATGCGGTACATACTGAGATTAATAATGATAATCGTGTGAATAGAATTTTGAATTTAATACGAAGTGACCATATGAGTGTAGATGAAAAACAATCTATTTTTGAAATTTGTGAACAATATGCGGAAATATTTCATTTAGAAGGGGATCGATTAACTTTTACAAATGCTGCCGAGCATGTAATTAATTTGAATATTAATCAACCACCAATTTATCAAAGACCTTATAGGTTGCCACATTCGCAACAAGCTGAGATTAAACAACAGTTAGATAAGATGCAACAGGATGATATTATAGAACCATCTAGTTCACCTTGGAATGCACCTCTATTACTTGTTAGGAAAAAGATAGATGCTAGTGGTAAAGAAAAGTTTCGTATCGTGATAGACTTTAGAGCTTTAAATCAAGTAACTTTGAATGAATTTCATCCATTACCCAACATCACGGAAATACTCGATCATTTAGGACAATGTCAATTGTTCAGCGTGATTGACCTTGCTTCAGGTTTTTACCAGATTCCGTTATCAAAAGCTTCACGAGAGCTTACAGCTTTTTCTGCTAACAATGCACACTTTCACTTTAAACGAATGGCGATGGGAATGAAAACGAGTCCAGCCACATTTCAGCGATTAATGGATAATGTATTGTCCGGAATCATTGGAATAAAGTGTTTAGTTTATCTTGATGACATAATAATATACGGAAAGAACTTAATAGACCACAATAACAAATTAATAGATGTATTCGAGCGTCTGCGTACGCATAATCTAAAGATTCAGCCAGATAAATGTGAATTCGTGAAACGAGAATGTTTATATTTAGGGCATGTTATTTCTGAAACAGGTATAAGACCTGATCCAAAGAAAATTCAAGCAGTTCTAGGTTTTCCTGAACCTAAGAATGTAAAACAGATCAAATCTTTTCTAGGATTATCTGGATATTATCGTAAATTTATTGAGAACTACAGTTCAATAGCTAAACCTATAACGAATTTATTAAAGAAGGATGTAAAGTTTAATTGGAGTGAAGAATGTGACAGAGCTTTTGGGAAATTAAAACATGCGTTATGCACAGAACCCGTATTACAGTACCCAGATTTTACAAAAGAATTTATTTTAACAACAGATGCTAGTGGGAAAGCATTGGGTGCAATTTTGTCACAAGGGGAGATAGGAAGGGATTTGCCCATTGCCTATGCTTCTAGGACCTTAAGTCAAAGTGAACTCAATTATTCTACTACAGAGCTAGAATGTTTAGCTATAGTTTATGGGATTAAGCAATTTAGACCTTATCTATATGGAAGGAAATTTACAATTCTAAGTGACCACAGGCCTTTAGCCTGGTTATTCAATTTGAAAGATCCTTTATCAAAGTTAGCAAGATGGCGAATTCAATTAGAACAATATGACTATGTTATCAAATACAAGCCAGGAATTCAGAATAGTAATGTCGATGCTTTATCACGAATATATACCATACAGGATTTAAAAGAAGAAAACTATAACAATTTTCTAGTAAAATTCGAAACCACGTTAATAACCAATGGGAATGTAAAGGAAGTACACGGGGAACTGTTAGATTCACCCACTGAATATCATATAGTTACAGAGATAGAGAAGTATTATAACTTCAGGACAGGAATTAATTATGAAATTAAACAGAAATTTGGTGATAAGATAATTTTAAAATCTAATAAACAGGTCGGAGAAGTCACTAAAGTTAAGCTTGATGATAGATACATTATATTCTTAATAACAAAGAGTAAGGATAGACAAATAACTACATACGAAAACTTGTATACTGCGTTAATGAATCTGAAATATTTTAGTGAAAAGCATTCTTTGAAGAAGCTTATAATGAAACAGTTAGGAAGGAAAGATGGATTAGAATGGGATAAAGTTAGAGCGATGATTAGGTATATATTTCGAAGCTCAGGAATAGAAATTTTAGTTTGTTCTAAAATGGAATACACCGAGGCAGAGAAATTAACTATATTTAAGCAATTTCATGACTCTATACTTGGAGGACATGCAGGAATAGGCAGAACCATTAGGAAGATAAAACGACAGTTTAATTGGCCAGGTCTCAAGTCTGATGTTAAGGATTACATTAAGAACTGCGAGTCCTGCCAAAAGAACAAGGTCACAAATAGAAAGATTAAACAGCCTATGATCATAACAACTACAAGCTCTAAGCCATTTGAAAAGATATTTCTGGATATAGTAGGACCATTAGTAACTACTGCATCTGGAAATACTTATATTTTAACAATGCAGGATGATCTGACTAAATATTCATTGGGGGTACCATTACCGAATCACACAGCCAATACTGTTGCTGAGGCTTTCGTCGTACATTTCGTTTGTATTCATGGAATACCTGAGACTATATTAACTGACCAAGGAACTGATTTTCTAAGTAAAACCTTTGCAGAAGTATGCAAGTTATTAAAAATTAATAAAATAAATACCAGTCCATATCACCCGCAGACCAATGGTGCATTGGAAAGATCGCATAGAACGTTAGCCGAATATCTTAGACATTATGTAGACAAGGATTTAAATACTTGGGATCAATTATTACCCTATGCCTTATTCGTTTATAATTCGACAGAACATTCATCTACAAATTATCAGCCATATACGTTGTTATACGGAAAGGAACTAAATATTCCAGTAAATTTGAAAAGCAATCCAGAACCTAGGTATAATTACGATGATTACCTGTATGATTTAAAACAACGAATGCAGGAGTCCCATAAAATCGCTAGGGAAAGATTAATTAAAAAGAAGGTTAAATCGAAAGCTAATTATGATAACAATGCACATAGTGAAGAACTACATGTAAAGGATTCTATATTATTACGGGATAATACTCAGAAAAATAAGTTAACACCTTTATGGAAGGGTCCATTCGAAATTTTAGAAATATTAGATACTGAAAATGTTGTTATCCAAAAGGGAAGAAGAAGGGTTACCGTACATAAAAACGACGTAAAGAAGTATCACGAGAACCCAAGTTAAGGGATGAATTAGGAAATTAAAAAAAAAAAAAAAAAAAAAGTATATTATAAGTAAATAAATTATAAGAAATATTAAACTAAATATTGATTGATAATAAGATATCCAGAGATAACTGCTACCACTACCATGGAATCCGCCAAAACCAGTGAATCAATAATAATCTGCAACCATTAATCGAGAATCGGAAAAAGAAAAACGGTTAGAAATAAAATATATATATGTATTAAGTGTAATATTGGGTATAATTATTTTAGCAACGATTTTAGCAATGATAAGTTTAAGTCGAAATTATAAGCTAGTAGAAAGAAATAGATTCAATTATTTAAGTTCCGTGAAATGTTATGAAGATATAGAGCTGACAGAAACAAAGTTATAATCAAGTAATTAAAATGTTTCAATATATATTGTATAGTCATAGAATTTAATTATAAGAAAATTGTGTTGCAAGAACAATAGGTATAAGAGTTCCATTAGAATAATTAATTAAGAATTATTAAGTCAATAAGAGATATATATATTGAATAAGTAAAAATAATTTTATGTATGAATAATGCACAATTTGACGCTATATTAACAAATGGTAGATTTGAAATTTGATTGGAACATGTTTACGCGACCTTTAGTAAAAATTGTAACAGTGTGACATAGAATGGATAATAAACTAGGCGTTTAATTATATACTATAGGAAACCATGACACTGTATTTGTCATGAAGATATGATTTAATTTAATTATTATTTGTGTAGGTTGTTGTTCTGCATTCCCATCATCCAAGGTCAACTACCATACTATAATGAAGAGTTTAAAAACGAAACAGCCATATTTTTCGAAAATCAAGGCGAATTAAGAATTATAGGTGCACATTGGGAGCTAGTAACCTATGTACCTTTAATTAATTATGATAATAGATATGATCAATTATCAACTGAAATTACTAATATGACCCACCATTGTAAAGATATGTTATCAGAGTATGAAGTATGTTCAAGGTTTGCCCACGTGGTGAAAACCATGTTTATGGAGATAGCGTCACAGAGAGAACAAATGTATGAATCTATAGGTAGATATGTGAACACCGATAGTAAAATATCATCAGTTATTAGAAGTAGGCGAGGGTTGATAAACATTGTGGGAAGTGCTATGAAAACTTTATTTGGGGTATGTGATGATGATTGTACAAAGGAGACCAATAGTAATATTGAAAAAATAGAAACTAGTAACGAGAATATGTTACATATTTTAAAAAGTCAGACTACTGTAGTGAAATCGGTAGTGCAAGGAATAGGAAATACATCCACTGAAATGAATAATTTATACCTTGAATTAGGAAAAAAACAAGCTGATATATACAAAAAATTAAATGAAGCCGCATAACCACACCCACACGATTGAAACAATGATACTTAGCAATAG
>NC_042495.1:31207961-31208966 GCF_005508785.2 Acyrthosiphon pisum | reverse complement strand
GGGATTGCCAAAGCGACGAGTAGATGTACGTAGGTATATATGTAGTGGCGCCCACACGTTATACATGGTGTGGCTTAAGCCACACTTATTTTTGGGGTGGGTGTCTGGTGCCTGGTGGCATTTGGAAGTTGGAACACTTTAATAATTTGTGGATTTAATAGTTTATAATATAAATACGTAATATTGTAAATTGTAATTAGTATAAGCCATAAGGTATAACTATTAACTAATAACTAATTGTTGGTTTGTAATACATTATATAGAATAATGAAATGAATATACAGTCAACTCGCGATATAACGAATTTCAAGGGACCGAGAAAAAAATTCTTTATATCGAAAGTTCGTTACATCGAAATTATATTATACCGCGATATTTTCAAGGGACCGGTAGTTTTATTCGTTATATCAAGATTTTCGTTATATCGATATTCGTTATATCGCGAGTTGACTGTAGATACAACAAGTGAACAATATATAATAACATATAAAATACATATTATTAATACATCTAGATCTAGTGATAATTTATTTTTAGACATTAGACAATGGCTGACTATTTTCCCTCATTCTATAATACTCATTAACCATTATTATGATTTTGGCTGGGCGGTGAACGTCGAATGTCGACTATCGATAATTATATAGATACCAAAACAGTATTGAATGTTATTTTTAAAAACGTATTAGAATTTTGGTATAATTATATTATCATAATATTATTTGAAATCAGTCAACCAGACGTCCAGCTGGACTACAGTAGAGTGCGGACTAATGTGTAATATGTGTATTGTTTTATTGTGATATTGTCCATAGTCCTGAGACCATCATTATATTATTTACTGGTTTACTACTACTTAGTACTTAACAAAGGTGGGCAAGTTAATGAAAATAATTAACTCAAGTTAAGTTAAGCTAAGAGGACACAAGATCGATAAGTTAAAAGTTAACAGTTAACAAATTATAAATTTAACTCGATAAGTTAAAAGTTATATAGAAAAAAAAA
>NC_042495.1:31206903-31207911 GCF_005508785.2 Acyrthosiphon pisum | reverse complement strand
AAATGTTTGTATAATCATAAAACTATTAATGAAATCAAACTATGTTTATAGTAATTATTATATTTACCCAAATTAGAAATAGAATGGGTTATATGAGTCATATCTATCTCTAACGGTTTTATCCTGTAAGAGTAAAATGGAACCCTTGTTACAGGATATGACGTATTAAAACTAATAATAGTCAAATATTTACGACATTTCACACATCGACTAAATTGGCTATATGTTTGGAGACCTATAATAGTCTGAAATTGACGGTGAAATCCCATCAAATTGATTTGATAATTATTGTTTTCATTATCAATGCGTAGGCAAAACAATGAACAATAGTGTTTTGCTATTGATCCCCAGGCTCAGTGGCGTGCCGAACTGACAAGCAGACCTGAGGCAAACTATACAATTTGATCCCCCTCCCCACCACCAACAGTTTTTTCACTATTTTTTTTTATTATTCAAAATAATAAATATTATTAAGTTTTTTTAGGTATAAGTTGCACATCTATACTAACACACCCACCCACCCACCCAAATTTCCCTTGAGGCAATTGCCTCAAAAAATGACTGTTCGGCACGCCACTGCCCAGGCTTATACTTAGATAAATTTCTTTAAGTATAAAATTAGAATTATTTAACTTGAATAAATCTAATATTTCCTGTTCATCGTACGCGAATGAAAATGCCATACGTCGAAAGGTTTCATATGGAATAATTGGATTCCGAACATTTGGTTCTACATCATTTGGAATAGTCATCCTTCTAATTTAAAAAAAATATATATAAAGATGTTTTATAGAATAATACAAATTTGTTTATCTTTTGACAACTATTTAATATACATCATGTTAAAAAAATATGAATATTTTAATCAAACAGTCTTAAAGAAAATCTCAACGTATTAAAAAATATTTTTTAAACGTGAAAGAAATCGGTTATAATCATTTATCTAACGCTTATTTTATTTATGTTTTTACTATGTGTATATTTTTTTCGTTTTAAAACTAGTAAAGA
>NC_042495.1:31199751-31205432 GCF_005508785.2 Acyrthosiphon pisum | reverse complement strand
CGATATTCGTATATCGCGAGTTGACTGTAGATACAACAAGTGAACAATATATAATAACATATAAAATACATATTATTAATACATCTAGATCTAGTGATAATTTATTTTTAGACATTAGACAATGGCTGACTATTTTCCCTCATTCTATAATACTCATTAACCATTATTATGATTTTGGCTGGGCGGTGAACGTCGAATGTCGACTATCGATAATTATATAGATACCAAAACAGTATTGAATGTTATTTTTAAAAACGTATTAGAATTTTGGTATAATTATATTATCATAATATTATTTGAAATCAGTCAACCAGACGTCCAGCTGGACTACAGTAGAGTGCGGACTAATGTGTAATATGTGTATTGTTTTATTGTGATATTGTCCATAGTCCTGAGACCATCATTATATTATTTACTGGTTTACTACTACTTAGTACTTAACAAAGGTGGGCAAGTTAATGAAAATAATTAACTCAAGTTAAGTTAAGCTAAGAGGACACAAGATCGATAAGTTAAAAGTTAACAGTTAACAAATTATAAATTTAACTCGATAAGTTAAAAGTTAATATAGAAAAAAAAATTAACTTAACTCAGTTAAAAAAAAGTTGATCTATTTTTTTTAAATTATTATGTTAATCAAATAAAGGTGAATGTGTCTTCCTATTTTCTAATTTATAAATTATAAAAACAATTTGATTGAACTTTTATCATAATGTACACTGTATACCCTTTTACTTTTCTATTATTTATTAATTTAAACTATGCTCATCTCAAATTAATAATTTAACAAATACATTTTTTTATATCGTATAGCAATTGAATGTCATAATACGTGAAGTTGAGTACATGACCTTCATATATATATAAGTTATATAACATCAAAACATAACAATTGTCAATTTGTAATTTAAAATTATTAATTTTATTAAAAACATTATTGCAACTCTTATAATATGTAATTTACAACATAATTCCTTTATATTTAAATATAATATAAAACAAAAACTATAAAACTATAAAACCTTTAATAATTACACATTTTATTAGCATGATTTATCACATGATATTGAAATATTTATTATATTTCAGTAACAAGGTCATTTCAACATTTTTATCAGCCATTTTTCCTCTCCTTTTTTCCATTAATTGCCCTCCTGCACTAAACAGCCTTTCTACAGGAGCTGATGAGGGTATCGCTGTATTGAACCTTATGTATGCTTTTTTCAACGGTAAAGGTAAATCATTAGGTGTTTTTAACATTGTGTTTGATAGATAGTTATCCACCAACATTTGTATGTTATTGTTTGGAAAATAATCTGTTTCTACAGTGTCCCCAAACTGTAAAAAATCATCTTCCGAATCACTACCAGTAATCTGATCTATTGACATGGGTAGTGACAAACTATTATCATCCTTCTCATTATCTGAGATCAAATAATCAATCAGTCGCTGTCTTATATTAACTTTGTCATGCGGTTTGGCCCAATTCAGTTTAAATTTTGGAATTAAGACAGCTGATATTTGACAGTTTTCGCAAGACATGAATCTTTGAAATCTAAAAGGTAAAACATAACATGTATGATAACTTATAGTAAAAAATAAAGTAAAAATAATTAATTTATAAGATTAGTTATACCTTTTAGCGAGTCCTTTCTTTAAGCTGAGAACAAGAGGTTGACAAAACTTAAGATTTTTCATCTCATCATAGGAATTATTTATTGCGCTAATGGTAGGTAATAAATAACCAATGCAATTTTTTTTTTCTCCTTGCAAAATATCCAAAGCTTGGGCAACTGGTTTCATAACCTGGAAGTATCGATTTTAATTTAAGCAACTTTTTATATTTGAACACTTTAAAATATTTAAATATATAATTGAGTATTACATAATATGAGTATTACCTTGCAGTATTCAATTAAAAAACCAACTTCTTGAGTATTTGAAAAAATAGGCAACTGTAGTTTGACACAAATTTCATTAAGATCATCATGATTATCAGTTATAACATTCATTGCATCATAGAAAGAGTTCCACCTAAAAACCAAAACATATGTATTACTCAGCACACAACAGTAGTGTATTAGTATTACAATATTAAATTAGAAACAAATTTAATAACGTATTTATAATTTTACCTAGTGGCGTTAGGAACAATGAGATAACGACCAAGAATCTCTTTTATTTGATCTGCGCACTGTGTGGACTGGTTCTGTTTATTAAACAACGCTTGACACTTGGCAAAAACACGTCTACTAATTCGTTTATAACTTGCATCATTAAGAGCCTCTACACTATCTACTGTAGCAACAAGATTAAGAGTATGAGCAGCACATCGTTGGTGTGGAGGTAGAGTCAAATTTTCCAAACTATTCATGTTCATGTCCACATCTAATACATCAGAAATTTCAATGCTTGTAACAATTTCTTCTTCATTTACATTCAAAACGTTATAAATGTTATCATCATTTCCATTAAAAATTCTAAATAAAAAATATTTGAATGGTTTCAAATTGCAATAACCAATGTATTATTATTATATATTGGGTGATTCACCAAGCAATACTTAAATTATGCTGTGAGCATGCTTGGTAAATCACCCTCTATCATTAATCTTCAGTATTTTATTATTATTCATTGTACATACCTAAAGGCTTTCACAAAATTAGCAGCATTATCAGTAACGATCAGTGTAGTCTTGTATTGCAAATTGAATTCATTTAGAATTTTATCTAGGAGTTCAGCTATGTTTTCAAATGTATGTCTGCCAAACATACGTCTACATGCAAGAGCTTTACTGGACCTTTCCAGGTTTATTGGGTCAAGCCAGTGCACAGTCACACCCATATATGCTCTTTATTTGAAGTAACAAAAAATGCAATAGAACAATTAAATATTAATAAAAAAAACAATTAATTTAAGCATACATGTATCAAAAAACAGTATCCATATTACATACATAGTGATACATCTATTATAAAAAATAAAAATACTAGGTACTTGCTGAATAAATATATTATTATAATTAATGAATGAGACATGAATTCTGTTTTCATTTCTTTAATTAAACCCTCAAATAGCTTCTCCACATCCCTCATTAATGATCTTCGCGATACTGGTACTTTTTGTGATGTCAGTTTGCAATATTCTATGAAAGCCTGATGTTCGATTAACGTAAAAGGTGAGACTGTGTTTATAATCAACTTCAAATTGGCATCATTAAAATCAGTTTGAGTTAATTTTTTAACTGTTTTTCCAACTTCCTCGAGTTTTAATTGCTTGACTGTTGATTTAATTGAATTACTACTATTGTCATCTCTAATCTTAAAGGTGGCATTAAAATCATTCAATTTTTGTGGATGAATAAGCTGTAACATACAGACATACAGTTAAGCACTAGATAAGCATTTAATATTTAAAATTTAACACCATTACTTAATTATTAATCTATTAAATTAATCTATTATATTTATTTATTAATTATGTACGATTAGGTAATAAACTATTGTAATATTATTAAATATTTAAATTAGGTACAATATTAAAGAATACAGAATACAAAAAATAAATAAAATAATAATTACCTTAATATGACTTCTGAGATTGGCATTTGAAGTATGAGAAACAGATATTAATTTTCTTCTGGGTACACATAACAAACATTTAAATGTTAAAGAATTATTGCGAGTATTGGTTGCAGTATCAAATATTTGTTGAAAAAAAGAACTAACGCACGGCCATTTTAAACTATTTGAAGATTGAAGTTGTCTTGTATTTTCACTACTCGTTACCGTACTTAATGACATTTTTAATTATTTTAAGTAATAATGTAATAAATAATATTAAGAAATCTGAAATATAAAATGTCTACCATATAATATTATAACAATATGTCAATATAACGAATGGACTAAATAAATATCGCACACGGTAGGTAAATGAATGACGATTATGATAAAGTCGATTACGATTTACAAACAACGTAAGGGACTGGTCGATGCAAGCGCACTATAATTCATAATATTGTCTACAAGTTTAGACCGGCATAATATTATCATGTATATATTATACACAACTATAACTATATACTTTAAACGATAATTTAGTTTTCAAGTTATTTTTAGAATTTTCTTTCCAATTTAAGTTTTATTTTTATTTTATACTGATAATATCAGATAATATTTCGTTTATACGTAGATATTACTATCATGACTAAATAAACAGGCATGTCAGCTAAAATTTCATTTTCGCTATCGTCGCGCATGTTCCCCAGACATGGAAAGAATAATATAAAATGTATAATGTAGATTATTATTATAGCGTACAATATTTTAGCGTTTATTCCAAGTCTGGGGAACATTTTATCACAATTTTATGTGCAGTGTTATCGAGCTGACATGCCTGTTTATTTAGTCATGGTAATATTTCCGTATAAACGAAAAATTTCAAAATGTTTTTAACTTATTGGTTTTTTTTTAAATCAACTGAGAAAAGCTAAGTTATTTCAACTGTAAATTAAACTAGTTAAGTTCATAAGTTGATTATAAAACAAACTAACTAGATAAGTTAAAAAGTTAAAAAAAAATTAACTTTTTAACTAGTTAATGCCCACCTTTGGTACTTAACGCTGGTGCTTATTTTAGTAAATGTGTGCCGTGTTCTCCTTAGAAATATATGGAAAGTTTGTTGATGAAAAATATCTTTGTTCAGAGTACTTACAATTTGCTTCAATTTTTCATACTCTTATAACGTCAGAAGCTTTACCAAACACCTTACATAGTAAATGTGAAGAAATATTTGGGAGTGAATCTGAACCTGAAAGCGACGATGAAAGTGACGAAGAAGATAATAATTCAAAAAACATTAAAAACAATTCGGGAAGCTTATAACCAATTTTTCAAATATTTTTAAATAAAGGTTTAATATCTGTATTCCCAAATGTGTATACAATGTTAAAGATAGGATTGACGTTACCGGTTACTAGTGCTAGTCCTGAAAGGACGTTTTCTAAGCTGAAAATAGTGAAGAATCGACTTCGTTCTACTGTGGGACAAGAGAGATTACAAGGATTAATGAGAATAACTTGTGAAAAAGATATAACTATAAATTATGAAAATATTATTAACGCCTTTGCATCTAAAAGTCCTCATCTACAAAAAGCATTAGTATTATAAATTACATTTTTTTTTTACTCTGTTTTATACCTATTATTTACATTCAAAATATTATTTAGAATTATTATAATATTAATATATGTATATATATTATGGTAATTATTAAAATATTATAGATTTGAAATTTAAGTATATGAATAAATATTTTTGTGACTGGTATAGCCTATTATAATCAAACTTGTTTTAATAGGTACATTAAATGTATATTTATTTATAGTATCATAATAATAATATGTTGTAAAATAAATAATTTGAATTTGAATTTACTATTTATTAAACTATATCATATCTATAAAAACAATGTAATGCATAAATATTTTTTCAAAATAAAAATTTAAGGCATTATGCCCTACTTATTATATAACCTTTGTGCGCCACTGTTTAAACTTGTGTCAAAGTATAATATAATATAATATGTATAATAATGTCCAATAATTATTACTATATAAATTGTGTAAATTTTACAATCTTTGCTGGTATCAATTTAAAGGAAATCGACTTTATAAATTC
>NC_042495.1:31195937-31197770 GCF_005508785.2 Acyrthosiphon pisum | reverse complement strand
GTTTTCAAGTTTTTCACGGTTCCATTTTTGTTTCCATAATCTAAACTCTGAACGTAATAAAGTAAATACCATGTCTTTATCATTTGAAAGAAGTGCTTGAAAATCGTCTGCTAATGCTTTTAAGATAATTTCTGATTTATTTAATGAATATGAAGTTGTATTTTCATTTATAAACTTGTTAGGAAGTATATATGAAAGATTGAAGCACTCTAGTGTTTTTTGTGAATATCATTATTACCACGTTCAATTGAAGACTTATCGCGTAATGTGGAATCACATTTTAGTAGGAGTCATTCACGTCAAACCAAATACAAAGCCTTTCAGGAATTTTTTCAAGTTGAAATACATAAAATATTGTCACCGTGTACAACTCGCTGGCTGTCACTAAAAGCATGTGTTGATAGAGTATTGGAACAATTTTCTGCTCTCAAAGAATATTTTAGACTGGTCAATTTTGAAGATCCCTCCAAAACATCAGAACTTATTTATAGTACCATGGAAAATTCCTTTAGCTTAATCTACCTCGAATTCATGTCATATTCATTTGGTGTACTGACAAATTTCAACACTTTGTTTCAAGGTGAAGGGCCTTTACTACATTTATTAAAACCAGAAATTGAAAAGTTGTTGAAAACCATTTGTATGAACTTTATGACTATAGAGTATATTAGAAACCTTGATTCAATCATGAACGTTTCTCCTAATTTGTCAGAATATTATATTCCATTAAATGACATTTATATTGGTATAAGTGTTACTGACTCGATAACAACTTTAAAAAACAAAAACGTTGTTAACTCAAATGAAATATTTAAGTTTTTTAAATCATGTCAAGAGTTATATATAGAACTTGTAGAGGACATAAAGAAAAGATTTGTATTTGACGACTCGGTGTTTGAATGTATAACCGTAACTGATCCAGCTTTAGTAAAACTATTCAAAACAAAATATTTAGCTAATGTACTAAAAAGATTTCCTGTACTAAAAAGATTTCCTGTACTAAATTATTTCATAGACAACGCACAAGAATTGGACAAGGAATGGAGAGAACTAGCACTCATGGAATTAGAACCAATAGAACCATCAAATTCAAATGATATTATGGAATACTGGAGGAAAGTATTTTGTTTGAAAAACTCTTTAGGTGAGATATATTTTTTGTGATGAGACTCTTATTGGCTTTACCATTTTCCAACGCATCAGTTGAACGTTTGTTCAGCGATCTGAAAAACATCAAAACTTTGCATCGCAATAAACTCAAAACTGATTCATTGGTGGGGATTCTAAGGTCAAAACATTCCGTTGTAGATTGTATTGGTTTTAAGCCTTCAGCTGCAATAGTTAAAAGCAAGACTTGGGACTCCTCTAATATTAGAGAGCAACATTGATACTATTTTTTTTAACAACAGTAGTTATGTTAAAACAAGAAAGTTTTGATATTATTTTTTCCTTTTATAAAATGTTATATATAAATATTATATTAGTCATTAGTACCAAATCCAAAATGTGATATTGATTTTTTGCTAAAATTTTTATTTTTTATTGTTCTAAAAAACAAATAATATGTTGTTTGAGCAGCCGGCTATTCACTAGCATTTGGCCGGGCAACTACTTAAATAAAAGAAAGGGATGTTCACGAGTTTGGGTGGATAAGGTGACCGCATGTAAATAAGAGAACGCCAATGTTATAATAATAATAATTAGGTGTCTATTGCAACACGAACATACAATAATATATATAAATAATATAATGGGTGGTGAAGACGTCTCTTCAGCCGAGCCCTAATCACTAATAATTAATAATAATAATACGTGCGATAATCGCAACAATGA
>NC_042495.1:31193557-31195263 GCF_005508785.2 Acyrthosiphon pisum | reverse complement strand
CACGCAACGAGCACACGGCAAAGACGAACTTTAGGTCGCCGGCGGCGACTTGGCTGGAGCCCGGCGTCCACAGACCGCGCGACGCGCTGTCTCGCGGACCGGTTTGTCACACAAGGTAATAAAAGTGGCGGCAAGTTCGAACATATGTTTTTATTGTTCTAAACTTATAACTTAAATTATGAAAATAATATACATTAAACATGTATAATCCAAGTTGTTATGGTGTTCTTTTTATTAAAAAAAAATATAATTAAACTTTTGTGTATTTATTTCTTTTAATATATTGTTGGTTTATTGATCATCATATAAAAATCAAATATATGTTGTAATTTTAAATACATATTGTAATATCGAGTAAACAAGTAAAAAAATCATGTAAAAACTATATAATATACTTATAAGACGTTTAGTAGGTACATAAACTCAATATGCGTATTATACTATATGTCTATATTAGAACTTAGAAGGCATAGTGAATACCTAAGTCTTAAATTCTAATATTCTCATTCATGTTTGTTAAATATAAATTGTTAAAAACGCATTAACTCGGGAGCGAAGCGAGCGCGTTATATTTCTAACGTGGTATTCGTGGTGGTAATTTTGTTATCATGAAGTGGTAATATTACATTTTGAATTCGGCAACACTGTTTCTAAGCTCTCGAGTCAAGACGCTGTACTACCCCGGAGTGTATAATTGTCATGCCATTATTATTAGTATATAACACGTAGTTGTTCTACTTCTAATACTTAATAACTGAACATTTTAAAAAAAAAACATTTTCATTGTTCAATGCAGAAGTCACTTCTTCTAAACACCTAGATACGAAGGGTTGAGACACTGCAAAAAATTTACTGTTCCCAACTGGAGTTTGATAACAACCAGTAGCGTAAAAATCAAGGGCTATTAAAACCTAAAATAATAATGAGACATTAAATATAAATTAAAAACGTAACTTACTATGTATCAATATGATTTATCAACTAAGTACTTATTTCAACTTACCTTTGTTGTAGAGTCTAAATCAGATGATCTCATTTGAGGTTTCAAGTATGGATCCAATTATTTTATTAACTTCTTTGCCAAGTCTTTCCTCAATCTAAAGTTTTTGATAAATGCCGCTTCGGAAATTTCAAAAGCATCACAGAATCTTTGCCTATTAACTCGTGGGTGAGGTTGAAAATGTATTTGGTTTTGTAAATTACCAATAGCAAATAAACCAGCCAAATCATCGAAATTAGCCATCGTTTTAATTTATATACGTGACGTTATGTATTATTATGAGTTATATTATCCTCGTTATTTGCATGTAATGATTGTATAAAAATACATAGATAACGAATAGGCATTAGGAAAGTTTAGCGTTTAGGTAATAAATTTAATATCAATATTGAAAACTTATATTTCGTCGTTGTCGTATGAGATAAGGCACTGGCGTGAGGTTAGACCCACACTTTTCGAAGGCGCATGACTTTACATACGCTTGTTAGTCGTGTGAAGTTCAAGAATAGAAAATATCGAATCTCATTCGACAACGTTTAATTGTCGTATACGACTTATAAATAGCGCCGTTCAAGAATCGACCCCCAGAAGTCTGAAATTGTGTGATAAAACAGAGTATATTGAAACGCTGTAGTGATTGCCTGAGGAAGAATCAATGTTAAGCGATGGATCTTTAAGTTCATATGAACTAGATATAAGAGGTGAA
>NC_042495.1:31192191-31193457 GCF_005508785.2 Acyrthosiphon pisum | reverse complement strand
AAACTAGAAAATTCAAAAAATATTTTTAACAATGTCAGCAATGAACATTAGTCTGGCAGTGATGGTAAGAATAGTATAAAGTATAATCTAACAGTATACTAAGTGTACCAGGACTATTTAACAAATATAGTAACATTTGTAATGGAAGTTTGTTAAATAGTCTTGTTACACCTTACATAATATTTAATTTGGTGTATATTTTACTACCTATATAGTAAATAGTAACAAATAATTATAAATATAAAAATATTAATGAATTATTATGATGCATAGTAAATATTTAAATACCTATTATTCTAATTTGAAAAATCATAATATAAATGTATAAGTAGTAAGACTATACAAAATTATAAATAATAATTAACCATGTCTAATATTATAATTATTTTATGTATAGCAGTAAATTATACTCCTAAAATCAAAATAAAGAGGGCACTTGAGTACTCAACATGTGCAACTACAAAAATGGAGAAAATGAAGCGGATAAAAAATGCCGGCAGTTTAGTGATGCTGGTAAGTACTAAAAAATTTGTTAATAACTTAATGTACTAAAGTTTAATTAAATACAATATATTCAAAAATCTATATTATGAATTGCTAAATATTTAATATTTGATAAATATTGTAGCGAGCTGTGACTATTTAGGTAATTAATATGAAAGGTAATAAAGGTAATAATCACTTTATAAATGTACGTAATCATGTAGTATACGCGCCGCGTAATTATAAGTATGATACGCGAGCGAACGCTCGCGTAATAATAATAATAATAGTAATAATATCGATAATACCGCGTCTACAGTACGTATACAGTAGTGCAATAGCGCGTGACCATGAGCGGCGTTTGGCACTCTATATATGACTACGTATATAAATAATTCTAAATATTACAAACTAGGATTTGTGTTGTTAAATGACACCGCAACTAAATGTAGGTCATAAACATCCGGCGTGTGCAGCGTGCGACGATCTCACGCTAAGCCTAAACCGCAGGATGACCCTGTATGGTCATCTGAAATAATAGAAGGGACAGGGACAAATACCCATCGACGAGAGCTGATGGACAAACGTTCATCAGACGAACAACAGATCAACTTCGAAGCAGTACTCACACTCTCTAGTCACAACTCGCTAGTCATTATTTTAATATAAGTCATTTTATTGGACTTAGTATAATTTTCACAGTTTAACTATCTAAATAAATTCAAGTATAACCATCATCGGCGTATATTATTTCATAATTCCATCATCCTTTTCTCTGGCTGA
>NC_042495.1:31182120-31183001 GCF_005508785.2 Acyrthosiphon pisum | reverse complement strand
GTGTACTCTTCCCGATTTTTCGTAAATGCCTACATACGTAAATTCTGGTTTAAGAATTATACTATGATTTTTATTTATTACTCCGTCCATACGTGTTTCTACCCGGTTGAGGTATTGGAAGTATCCTATACAATGTAAGTTCTAATTCCGTTACCAATGGTATTTTTATTACAAAAACTATTTGATTTTCTTTATAAAATACTGCCATTTTCGTAATTTTACTTAGTTCGTATATTTCGTTTGGGTTAGCTCCCATAGGTAAATTCAAATTAATTGGTAAATTTAATTTAATTTGTGTCAAATGATTTGCTAATTCGCGCGGGGTCATTAAGCTCGGGTGTATTACTCCCGTCCTTGCGGCTGTTATGATAGCGCTTGCTACGTACGGACCCCTCTACTCCGCCCCTACACATAGTCATAATACACAGCATCGATGTCCTGTGGTAACACGTAAATAGCTAGATGATGTCACTGCTGTACATAAAACCTTGGGGGAGCAATACTATAAACGTTAGCAACAGTCTCAGCGTCTGCCAACGGCCAGATGACAAACCCGAACCGGTAAGATATCTGTGAGACCTCCTCGGAGCGCAATAGATTCTACGAATCAGATATTGGCACTATGACAAGACGGCTGCGGGTATACTTGGTCATTTTACGACACCCCGCACCGACCAAAGGCACATCTCGTAGAAGGCCCCCTGGACTGTGAACACCAACAACGTAGTCCGCCAGGGATCTGGTAAGAGAGGGGATAGGACTATATAGGAGCCCTGGGAGTAGCTAGTATTCAGACGTGATTTCACAAACCGTACGTACACATCCCTGTACTTCTTCATTCTTAATTATCATATATTTTTGTATTACGACTTAGATTATTT
>NC_042495.1:31180669-31182070 GCF_005508785.2 Acyrthosiphon pisum | reverse complement strand
TTGGGAGGTTGGTATAATCGTTGGGAAAGCAGAAACCCCTAGGTCATATATATTACAGGATTTGAAAGGAAGAATATTTAGAAGAACGTCAGTACATTTAAAAATGAACAAAACTAATGTGACAAGTGATACAAGTAAACAAAAAGAGAGTGTTGTAAAAGGTTTAGTGAAAGAGGATAATAGGAAAACTAGGTATGGTCGGTTGATTAAAAAACCAAAAAAATATCTCAACTAATTGAAAATTATACTGAATAATTAACTAAATGTATTATTATTAATATAATTATTATTTTGTTTGTCAAAGAGTCATTATTAATTATATTTGTAAATTATAAGCATTATGTATTTCTAAGTACAAAATTGTTATTAATTATTAGTCCCAAAGAAGGGAGATGTTTTATAGTAGTAAGAAACTGATATGAAACACTCATATCAATAATATTATTATTATTATCATTATTTTTATTATCTATACTAATATTAAGGTTATGACTGAGTGTGCGTGTGGTATTGTCACTCGCTCTCACCAGACTGAGTTATTAAAAATGTATTAAACAAACCATCATGTTTTCGTTATAATAAATAAATAACAATGTAAAAACATGCGTTAAATATATTATCCATTTCCATCAACCACATCAAGAAAATATAAAACAACTTTACACAACTTACTAAGAATAATATTTATGCTTTATACACCATTTAGGGGTTTCACAGCTTTCCCTAAGTCTCACCATTGTTCCGCTTAGTTTGAAGATTCATAACAAAGAAATTATTTAAGAGGTTGTTAGTCGGACGCTCAACCACCAGCCTGAATGAGTGAATGACCAGTCTGAACCAACTATAATTAAAGTCAGTTTAGGTCTCGGGGCCGTGGGTTCATACCCGTAACGGCCATAACACTGTATAGTGTTTCCCCTAAAGAAAAGTAGTAAGGATAATAATAATAGTTCACCATAATAGGTTTATATAGGTTTAGAAAATAAAGGGGCTCTACTTACATACCTAATAATATACAAATTATTTTTTAGCTAAAGTAAGTTTACTAAAATATTGATTTTCAAAAAGTGTCCGAATATGGAAAGTAGCTACTGGACTGAATATTACATAATAATAATATTATATTTTATCTAAAAGTGTAAAACCAATAATAATGACTATATTATCCTTATTTTATTAGTACCTATATTTAAATAAGCAACTCAAATAGTACTAATTATTCGGCAAAAGTTTTTCGATTCAAATATAGAGTCCTGCAGGTCGCTAATATTTCACTTAGGTATCATCTAAAAATTAATGATAATACTATAGCTGGTGAGCTGTCTGTGAATTCACTCATAGAAATATAATAATATGTAGGTATACATACATATTTTTTACCGAGCTGTGTAATTTTTAGCT
>NC_042495.1:31170222-31180569 GCF_005508785.2 Acyrthosiphon pisum | reverse complement strand
GTGATGAAAAAATAATAACAACTAAAGTCTATTCGGTCTTACTCGGGACAGTCCGCGGCTGCAGCATCCTGCCCGCCGCAACACAGCTTGACGATCCGTGACGTCTCGACTTCTCTCGGGTCGTATACACTCTGATTGACATGTCAGTCAATAACCCGCCGTATTTATGAAGTATATAGGTACACAATATACACTTTGCGGTCTACGACAGAGAATCGTATGAAAACGCATTCAACGACAGGCCAGACCGCGACTCAGCCGACGAAATATTTGGGCGTTAAAGGTTCCATTATGTACCTACCCTATGCTTATATATAGTAACGTCCAGGACGGATGTATACGATGAATGATTATATAATGATCATATTTATACAGACAGCTGAACCGAATAATTTGTCAAGTCATCGTTCTTATGGAGAACAATAATTGAACTATATATATAATCTATAAATAATATACTCCTCAGCAAACCATTATAATATGATATATATATTTTATATATAGGTATTACAATATATTTACAGATATACCTATACTGTTTATATATATATATTATATTAACCGTTGTAATAGTAAAATCACAATTAAAACTTCTATTATTGGAAGAGCGTGGAGCAGTGCACTTAGGTACCTATAATCACCTCGAAAAAGTATTTGCTAGGAATTTAATATTCGTTTATCGAATAAGTCAGAAAATTAGTTTTTACTCGACAAGATAATAATTAGTTAATATTATGAAAATCGTAGTATGACGGACAACCATTACACAGCACGGCCTCGTGTTAAAGTTATTCATCGTTGTATATTCGCTCAGCTTTGTATAATATTACTAGCTGCCCGATCTTCCTCCGGAAGGAATTATTTTTTTGTAATTTAATTTAAAAACATAACTATTTTTTGGCTATACAAATAATATAATATAATGTCATATTGTAGTTATTATTATTGCTAATTTCTGAAAATTTTATATCCTACATTTTGAATTCAACCACCGGAGTGGTAAATTGTATTCTTTTTATTATAGAATAGAGATAAGGTAGAAAAGAATGTAACAATAAATTATTTGTTCAATGAATAATATATATATTTCAAATAGAAAAATGCAAGTGCAAACAAATAAATAATTAATAATAATAATAATATCAATAATAACAATAATAAATAAACAAACAAATAGAATATTTCGTTTGAATTTCAATAAATTACAGAAGTTACTATATAGACAATAATAAAATTAATAATCAATTTCCGTATGCATAGTCAATGTATGTGTCACATAAGACGTGTTAAGCTGTCTTATTTGACACATAAATTGACTATGCATACGGACAAATTTCTTATTGTCTTCTACAAATAATTCTATTTTCTACTGCTTGACGTTCGAGATTTAATCTGATTTTTTTAAATGTAAGTTCATTAATTTCATTTTGCAGTTGTTCTTGGAGGATGTATATCTCGTCTAAACGACGCTTCGTAGACTTTTCGTCTTCTACTATTTGTGATATAACCTTGTCATCAACTGATGTTAAATATGCGTTATCTATTATTGAAAAAAAAATACAATACACATTATAGAATGTTGCTATGTAAGGCAATTTGTGTAACCTATTTTAAAAACCAACCTGATTGATTTAATGTAGTGTTATCAATTGACGATGATTGTGTTAAATCCATTCTATCGAATTGATATCGGCCCTCCTTTTTATACCATTCTTTTAACACCTCTTTTTCAGGCCAATTAGGGTTAATTTGTATAACAGTAGAATGCGTTACAGATAATTTTTTGCCTTTTTTATAAATAACTAATTTACTCTTCTCAACTGATAGAATGTCTTCTATTTGTCCAGTAAATAAAGAAGCTTCTTCGTTCCATAGCGTAAGTGTTATCTAAAATAAAATATAATATAAAATCATTTATAGGTATTTAAAATAGATAAAATGTCTATTGTAATACAAAACCTACTTACCTCGATTCCAGTATTATCTGCTATTACAACATCTCGTAGTTTCAGTGTTTTGGTTGGCTTTACAATGTCTACTATGTCTTCTATGCGAATTATTACTCCAATAGTGTCTAGAAAGTAATCAAGTAGTAAATAAAATTAATTATAACGGAAGACTATAGCCTATATAATATATAGTAATGTGTATACATACCAACTATCGCATCATTATTTAATGATATAATACTATCAAACGTCATAAGAGTGACGTGTGTTGGAACTACATCCGATGTATCTTCTATTTGAGTAATAATTGTCGTAGGTCCCATTATAATTTCATAATTATGATTAAGGCGATTGTATAATTTATTAGATTTGTTAATTTTTCCATTTACTATGCTAAAAATCTGGTCTTTCTATAAAGGTACAAATCATAATGTTTTTATAGATATAATAGATACATTTTTAAATTTAATAAATCGTATTTGACGATCGTAATATTATTATTTATTACTATTCTTCATATCATACCTTGAAAATTGAGCACACATTTTCGGCATCGTTATTAAAAGCGGTGAGACGTATTTCTCCCGTAGCATCAAATATATCCACACAAAAAAGTTTTCCTATATTATTTTTGAAAGAACGTAATTCGTGAACTTTTAAAACACGTGCTTCAATCTTAAAACTAAATAATATGAAATTATATTACATCATATTATAAATGCGGCATATAATATTAATAGGTACGTGTGCAAAAAAAGTGCCATTAATACTTTGTTAAGTATTGTTATATCTAAGTTCCAGTAATTTAAAATCGATAATTACCTTGATCCTAATGACTGATCGATGTCTCGAATATTTACCACACCGGCCATAATTGAAACAGCAATTTTTTTACTATAAGTAGGTATACGAACTCTAGATAAACTTCGTTTCACTTAAATGGTGAAAGAATAACTGATAATCGATATAGGTGAGTGCTCGTATTTAAAGGGTCGATGGAAATGCCATTAACGAATAGCATGAGGGAGACGTGTTATGGGTGGGGCCACACTGCCACTGCCCAATGAAATGTCAAAACTAAAGATATCACATAAATACATAATACGTAATTAACACATATACGCGTGACGTTGAATAATAATGTTTATTTTATAATTATGCTATTATTCAATTAACATTTATAATAGGTAGGTAGGTATTATCTAACATTAAATAATTTATACAGTTAATCAGATTAATTTTAATGTAATAACAAAAATAGCTTAAATGAATTACATTTAAAAAAATATTAAACCCAAAATAATTTATTTTATATAATATACATATATACAAAAATATAAATATCTAAATCAATATTAATTATATCATTGATATTTACAAAACTTCCGGGTAAACAATATTTTTAGTTTTACTTGCAGATGGTGATAAAATTGTAATACACTTAGAACTGCCTACTCTAGAACTGCCTACTCTAGAGCACGCTACGTATAACTGACCATGAGAAAAGCATGGCTCGCTTAAATCAATCCCAATTACTTTAAACGTTTGACCTTGAGCCTTATTAATGGTCATTGCCATACAGGGTTTTACAGGAAACTGTAATCTTTTAAATTCAATTGGAAAATCTGTGGGTATCATTGGTATTCGAGGTATGAACACACTTTCCCCGGAATAACTACCAGTTAAAATAGTTGCTTCTAACACATTTTGGTGTAAATTTGAAATTAATAATCTTGTTCCATTGCACAATTTAGGTGCGTCTAAATTACGGAGCAATATTATGGGTGTTTCAACCTTAAAAAAATATGAAGTATATCATGTATGGAAATTAAAAATAATATTATTCAGATTAATTTTATGTTAGTGTACTAACAAAATATACAATGCCTACTTTTAATTTCAACTCATGTGCGGTGGAAAACCAGGTGGATTTAAAGTATGAAGAAATTCAGAAGGATAGTTCACAGATTGTTCAGGATCTGGTGTTGTGTCAATTGAAACATATAGTGTTTCTTTCGTATTAATACAATTTAATATCATAGAATTAATTAAAGTGACTTGTGAGTTTTTTGGACATAATATAGCACGTTCACACCACCAAGAATTATTACATAAAGTGACATTTGTTAAGTCGGGATAAATACTATTTATTAATTCAGGGATATTAAAAATAATTTTTCCAAAGTCATCGGTCAATGAAATTTGATTATTTTCGTCTGTCGGTAATTTTCCCTCTCCAATATCCAATAAAAACTTACTAAATTCATCTGAAATTAAAATATTTTGCCATTAAATTTATTTGAATTTCATGATTATAATATAACTATTGAAGTATAATTTTAATTAAAAATTAATTATATTTACTTTGAATCGATAATAACACTTTATTACTGTTCATATTTATACAAATACATTAAAAATTGACCATTCATTATATTTTACTTGAATCTTGTTCTTTACTTAATTGTACTCGTATATTAGACGTAAGTTTCAATCTAATAACATGTTCCCATAAATTTGACGATTTAATACATACATGTATTTCATCAGTTTTAGTACCCCGAGGCACAACAGGTAAAATTTGACGGAAATCACCTACAATTAATTAAAAATATTACATAACTAATGAAATGACAATACATAGTTTTGATGACGGTAATAAATAAAATTTAACTGAAAAATAATTGTATTAGGTACCTGAAAATGCAATCGTAATCCGACCCATGATATCATTTTTACCAGTCAGATCAATCAATGAACGGTTCAGTGCTTCAATAGCTTTTTTATGAGCCATAGTACACTCGTCCCATACAATCAATTTACATTCTTGTATTAGTTTGGCCATTGCTGACCCTTTTTTTATGTTGCATACAGGTAAATGGTTGTTTATCATAGTGAGAGGTAATTTAAACATTGAATGTGCTGTTCGTCCTCCAGGCAATAATGTTGCAGCTATCCCTGACGATGCAACACACAACGCTATTTTTCCTTCATGTCTTATTTTTGACAATAATAACTTTAGTATAAATGTCTTACCAGTTCCTCCAGGAGCGTCGATGAAAAATAATTTACCATCGTCGCGAAGAACTGAATTGTAGACAGCATCAAATACACATCTCTGTTCATTAGTAAGTCTTGGCTCGTTAGTGGAAATATCAGTTTTCAAACTACATTTATCATATTGTGTTTCCCTCATATATTCAAATTGATTATCCATATTAACATTACTATCATTACTATCATTACTATCACATTCAGGCAACGGTAAATTGTAGTATTGTAATTGTTTTCCATTTATTTTTAATAAAATATTATTAAGTAATCTCAAAGTTTTATTGTATATTGTATCGTTAAATGTGCTATTTGGATCTAGTACCTTTGATTGATGTAAAATATCATCAGACATACTATTACGGTGTAAAATCCATAATTCAAGTGGATCTGATATTTGACACGCACTCAACATGAGTGCAAATAAATATCGTAACTTTGAAGACGAATCATTCAGTGAAGCTTCGGTCAATGTCAATGACCAATGACTGTCATCATCTATTAAATTAAGTGTTTTGCATGCTTGTTGAAAAGTTGGATAAATAATATTGTTAACCGTTCGTAAATTTTGAAAAGAAGTTGGGCCTTTAACCACGTGTAGTAATAATCTCAAAAAATAGCATTCTGCATTATTTGGATGTACTGTATAAACCCTGCCGATTGCATCCGTAGAATATATATTATTTTCCAAAAGTTTCCCTCTTTTTCGCCTACTAAATGTATGGTTATTTGAGTCCCATGTGAAATATTTTGGCACTTCATGATATAATAATGTTTTAGCAAAATCATCAACTTGACACAGATCAAAAAATGCCAATAATGTAGTGTTTTTTGAATGATTTAAAATATGCTGAACATTATCTGCGGATGAAAAATATACTCTCTGACCATTTTCCAAATGAACTGCCAAGTGCTGTACGACTGGATGCCTTTGATGCAACGGAAATCCTAATATTTTCCAAACTGCCTCGTTGGTACTAATATATCGTCCAATTTGATAAATTCCAACTTCATCAAATTTATTCGTTAATGCAAATATAGCTTGATCAGACCCTTTATTAATATATTTACAAATGTATTTAATTGATTTTACTGAATGACACCATTCAACATTAATATGAGCATTGAATGTTTTTAATAGTAATGAATTGTATGGAACAATAAATCTATTATCAATTTCTACCAAGGTCGAATTTCGTAATACAGTTGATTTAAATCCACCACTTCTAAAATCCCTTCGTCTGTATAAAGGATAACCATCATATTCAGTAATAGTACTGTTAGTAAATGCTTTCGGATACCTAATAGAACAAACGCAATTTTTTTTATTAAATATGCATTTCTTTTCATTACATGTATACAATAAAAATGCAAAATCATGTTAATCTTAAACTAATACGATTTGTTATGCAAAACCACCTTAAGTAGGTAACTACATGGCACTTGAATATATCTATCTCATAACTTGAAAATTAAATTTTTACTCATAACTTACAAAGAAAGTCCTATCGAAAAAATTTAACTTCAGCATCGTTATTATACAAAAAAAGACATTAATTAAAAAAAATGTAGAATATATATGAGGAGGTTTAAAGTTTAAACTGCATTATTGCTAAGATAGTTTAATAAATACATATGTGTGCGCTTTTGCACTAAAAAATAACTAAATACCTACCTACACTTAAACAAACACAAAATATAAGTTATACAAATAATGACATTTTATAAAGATACTTAATTTAAAAAAATAAAAATTATAATTCAAAATATTTATAAAAATGTATAATAGTTATTAATATGAAATTGATTTAAATATGTATATTGAATATCAACATTTATTATTACCTTTTTGAACATTTTTGGTTTTCTCCCATACATGGAGAATTTGGATGCATATGACCACATGGCCCATGTACCATGTGTTTTTTAACTATTTCAAATAATTCAGGATCTATTTCGGGGTTTGGTAACTCAGCACTTATTATATCATCGACATCATTTGGTCTAATTTGATCAACTAACCAAACCAGTAAATGAGCATGAGGAAGACCTTAAATAATGAATCATTATACGTAGAAAAATAAATAAATAAATAAATAAATAAATAAATAAATAAATAAACAAATAATACTATTCATTTATTACCTCGTTTTTGCCACTCAACAGTATACATATAACACTGAGTTTCACCAAATATACGATGTTTCACAATTAAGTTCATTAGAACTTTCATTTTTTGATGAAAAACTCTAGCGATAATATCGTGTCTGTCTTGTGCAATTTGACCATGTTTGAGTTCTCTTTTTATTTCCATCCAATTTGGATTACATGTAAATGTAATGAACAAATTTGGAGTTCCAAAATTACGAACGTAAGTCATGGCATCCATCGTTTTTTCGTGCATGTATCTAAAAATCAATAGTATGTACAGACGTACAGTTTTAGATTATTAAAATTACTATTACACACAACACACTGCAGTACATTTTTCGTAGCAATTTTAAGTTATAAGATACAAAATATTTTATTACCTTGGACCTCCTGTAAATGAAGAAGGTAAAATAAAAAGTTGTCCAATGTCATTCACATGACCATCATTTTCTATAGCATCACGTAAATGAATGTAATCTTCCGCTCTTAATTTTGACTGATTATTCCGTATAAATAAAAGTCGTTCTGATTCTATTTTGGCATACATATCAACCTTTCAAAAAATTAAAATTAAGAATTACATTTATTTGTATTATTATAATATTTATACATGTTTTTGATTAAGTTGAAAAAATATTGTTTACTTACCCAATATTTATTAATAAGTTGTCTATAATTATGTAAATGATTGTAGATATGATGCCTCACCATCAGTCTATAAGCATAAAACTGTTTTGAAGAAATAGTTTTATGACTATTGTATTCATTTAAATTAACATTAAATGACAAAATATCAATAGCATAACCATCTTCACCGTGTAGAAATATCAGTGGATATTCAAGAGAATCGTAAGACCTAAAAAACACATAAATAAAAATTAAGAAAAAATGTATAGTGTATACACTTTAAAAGGAATTTACCTATGAGTTTCACTTATTCGTTGTAACTTTTCATCTTTTCTAGATAAAACTATATCACGATTTCCATATTCTTCTCCAATCATTACTACAGCCATTTCTACTTGAGTTGGTGCATTAAATCTACCTCTATGTTGACCTTGAGGAACCATATTTGCATTTATGACTATTCGGTATTGATCAGTGGGCATATGATCCAATGCAGTTTTGAACTTCGTAATTAAAGGATTGATATTATGTAACAATAATTGCATACGATGAAATTGCCTGAATGCAATTTGAACGATTTTCACAATGGAAAACGATGCACCTTTTATTACTCATAATAATGAATATTATTATTATTATTATAATTATTATTATTGAATTAATAATATATTTAAATCACACTTGAAAAAAAAATTAGATCTGTTAGTAACGCTGTACAACAATCGACTGAAAGTTTGGAGTTGGAGATGTCGATCTCATCGATCGAATAAATAAAGCAATGCGCTTGCGTATTAGAAACATTATTATAGGTCAATTATAAAGTAAACAAAAAAAAGAAAAAAAAAAGAAACAGATATCGTTATTGGTGAATATATTTTTTAATTGGTAATTAGGTAATCTAATTATACATATTATTATTATTATTATTATGAGAGGAGGCGCTTAGGTAATAGACTTTCAAAACCGGTTTCCTTCGTCTCCTAATTCTTATTATATAGATGATGGGATATTCTTTAACAATAGCTATTAACTGTTCAACTTTATTAGTCATTTTTATTATAAAAAATTAAATTGTAAACAAGAGAATCGTTCATACATTCAAACACCACGACGTTAGATTCAACTGCGAGGTGCAAACTTCAAGGTGCACGATTACGATGAATAGATATGTGTTTGATAAATATATTAATAATATGATTTGGGAATTTACAACTGATTATCGCAGCGGTAAGCGAAAAATATAGTGTCTGCAGCGAAAAATAAAAATATCGCGCTCAATCTTGCGGTAAAATTTTCGCCGCGGTATTAATTTCGCGCTAGTGAGTGCACTCGTATTAAAACGTATGGACATTAAATTTCGCTGCCGCTGCCGCTTCGGTTTGAGCGAACCTTAAGGCAGTATCGTCCGCGAAAAGCACTAAGTTTCCGTTTAATTTAATATTTGTTAAACTGTTAATATAAATAATAAATAATAAAGGCCCAAGACAAGTTCCCTGCGGAACTCCACAAGTAATTAATTTTTTAACAGATTTTGTTTTACCTAATTTTGTGCAACATGTTCGATTTTCCAAATAAGACTTAAGCAAATTGTATACAACTCCTCTTATACCTATATTTTCCAATTTTAATAACAATAAATTATGATCAACAGTATCAAAAGCTTTTTTTAGATCCAAGAAAACAACAAGCTTATATTTTTTGTCAGTTTTAATATGTGAAATTAATTTAGATATTGCGTCTTCTGTGCTATTTCTTTCTCGAAAACCAAATTGTGAGCTAGATAGTTAATTATTTTTATTTAAGAAATTTGTTATTCTTGTATAAATACACTTTTCAAAGATTTTAGCAATATTAGATACTAATATTAGGTATTAAGGATATTGGTCGATAATTATTCGGATCTAACTTCCAACATTTTTATATATAGAAACAATATCTGCGTGTTTAAATTCACTCGGAAAATAATTATTTTCAACAAATAAATTAAACATACACGATAAAGGAACAGATATAGATTTTTGTTTGGATTTTAATAATTCTACATTAATTTTATCGGAGCCTGGAGCTATATTATTTTTGAGAGAATTAATTTTGAGTATTATTTCATCTGGAGTAATTGATTCGAAAAAAATAGAATTAACAGAATAATAACATTTAGTTTTTAATTTGGCTTCCACAGAAGGTATTTTGGAAGCAAGATTAGGACCTATATTTACATAATGATTATTTAATATATTACAATCAATGTCGATAACAGTTTTCTTTTTATTAATTTTTAAATAATTGCAGAGTAACTCCCATTGTATTTTAGGATTTTTTTTGTGAATAATATTGATTTGTTTTATAAAGTAATTTTCACGTAAAATTTTGATATAGTGCCTAAATTTTTGATTTGTAAAACAATCCTAGATATTGTTTTTTTCTAATTAATTTATTACGTAATTTTATAGAAAGCAATAATTCCTTTTGTAATCCAGGATTACAAACTGTTTTCGACAAAGTGTTTTATAAAATTATAATTATTTTGGGTTATTAAAATATTTCGATACAAATATATTTACATACTTAC
>NC_042495.1:31165737-31170172 GCF_005508785.2 Acyrthosiphon pisum | reverse complement strand
TTCCAAGATTTATTTTAGGAAAATTAGCCACAAATTTAACTCCGAATGAATTAAATACATTTTCAATTTCGCTATGAATAAATACCTATAGATATTGTACTAGTGGGATTTGGCCATTTCGACCTAATCTAAATTCACATTCTTTTTCAATATTTATGTTATATTCATCATTAGTGGGATAGTAAATTATTCTTTTTATACTTGTTATTGCAAATTCTATGTCTTTAAAACCTAGATATTTTTTAAGTTTTCATTAAAATTATAGTAACATGGAGATTCTATTTTAATTTTTTTGTCAAAATAGGAGATAACTAACGGATTTATTAATTTATTTAATTTTTCAATAGTATAAAGACCATTTTTGATGTCAATTATGTCATTGTTAATTGTTATTTGACAGTCATTTTCTATTTTAATTGTATTATCAGAATTAATAAATGATAAAGCATATAATCCAATAGACATATTGTTGTCATTATGCAAATAATGTTCCAAATGAATAGAACCATTTATGATTTTAATTAATTTCATTTAATAGCGAAAATTTTAATAATTTATTGCGACGATTGAAATTCTATCAAATGGATTGATTTCCCATTATCAAGAGTTTTTTACCCTTATATTTCATATTTATTTCACCATCATATCTGTCTATATCTAATTTAGAAATACTATTTACAAATCTATAGGGTAATAATAACATATATCTACGGTCTAATAAAACAGAAACTCTTTCACCATATTTTTTATCTATTTTTTTTAAATGATGATATATTATAAAGTTCATTAATATTTAGATCAGATAATTTTATATATTTGTATTTGTAATCTTCTGCATTTAATTTCTCTAATACTTTAATTTCAGTAGTGTCAAAAGAACTACTCTGAAACTCTATACGATGGTATAAATTTCCACAATCAAATATTTTTTTATATCTGTAATAAAGGTAAAGTTTAGACCACTCTTTATCATTCATTTAATATATATTTCCAGAAATAATTTTAAAAAATCTATCTGGTAAAAAGAGCTTATATTTATTATCCAATGCAACAGATACTTTATCCTGTCCACTGATGTTAATAAGTTCAAAAGCAGTAACTTCATATTTTTTGTCAGTTACCAGTTCTGATAATTTAATAAATGTATAGTGTATACTTGTATTCATATTTATTTAATCGCACTTTTAAGTCTACTGAATCAATTGAATCAGACATTTTTATATTTATATATATTTAATAAGAAAAAAATTTAATAGGAATTTTAATTTTTAAGCTTATATTAATTTTCTATATTAAATGGATAAAAAATATGAAATTACATTGTTTCATTTAGATAATAATATATCAGAATCAATACTCCCAATACCCATGAGATGTTTAATTATAGGTTCATCTGGATCAGGGAAAATTAACTTAATATGTAATATTATTATTAAGTATTGGATTCCTTATGAAAATCTTTATATTTTTACAAAAAATATAGAGCAACCAATTTATGAAAGTATACGAGGTAAAAGAAGTATTTGCAAATTTGAATGATGTAGAGGTATATATAACCAATGAAGAGATAATATCTGTTGATGACTGTAAACCAAATAGCTTAGTCGTTTTTGATGATCATATTTTAGATAAACAAGATAGAATAAAATAATATTTTGTAAGATCAAGATCTAAAAATATTTCATGTATTTATATAAGTCAGAATTATAGTTTATTAGATTTAAAAGCAATCAGAACAAATTGTAATTTTTTAATTTTATTTAAACAGTCAGATTTTTATATTGGGAGAATATGGAAAGATTTTTTGAGTAATGATATAGTTTTTGAAAAATTTAAATCTTTATGTTCAACTTGCTGGAAAAATAAGTTTGGGTTTATATCAATTGATTTAACGGGTATACACATTTATAACAAATTCAACAACATAGATCTAGATAAACACAAGCATTAACGTAAACGCAAAACGTAAACGTAAAACGCAAACGTCTATTTAAATAACGGTTATTGAACATATATTTGTTTATTATTAAATTTTATCATATTAAATGGATATAAAAAATATGAGGAATATTTTTAAAAAAAAAGGAAAAGGGTAGAAAAAAGTAATAAAAAAGGAGGTTCAATAGCTAGAAATGAAAAAATGGTAAAGGGTATAACATCAGTTAAGAAGGCAAATGAAATAATTAAACTTAGAGATGATCTGAAGAAGGGGTTCAAAAATGCAACTTTAAGGAACATATATATTGAAGAAGAAAAAGAGAAATCATTTGGACCAATAACAAATTAATTAAAAAATGTTGTAAATGCAGTTAATGAAGTTAAAGAAATAAATATTATAACTGATGAAGATATTCAAAAAGTATTAGTACCTTTAAGACGGCCTGATATATTAAGGTTGACAGATGGTTCAAATACTCCAATTAAGCCAACTCTAGGCACTAAATCACCTCTAGAAATAAGATCACCAATTAAGATTTTTTTATTATTATAAGACAATTATAACACTTAAATATTTATATTCCTCAACCATTACGAGATTCTGACAACTACAAATATTTGGAATATTAAAAGTATTTTTACAATGGTAATTATGAATTGTTAAATTGTTGTTTTTGTCTATTTTTTCCGAAAAATCTATAAATTGCGTTTTGGAGATATTAAGAGATAATTTATTTTCCATTAACCAGTTTTTAATTTTAAGAAGATCGTTATTTGCTTTTAGATATAGATCATTCGGGTTATCTGCATCTCCCACTAAAGTAATATCATCCGCGAAAAGCACCAAGTTTCCGTTTAATTTAATATTTGTTAAACTGTTAATATAAATAATAAATAATAAAGGCCCAAGACAAGTTCCCTGCGGAACTCCACAAGTAATTAATTTTTTAACAGATTTTGTTTTACCTAATTTTGTGCAACATGTTCGATTTTCCAAATAAGACTTAAGCAAATTGTATACAACTCCTCTTATACCTATATTTTCCAATTTTAATAACAATAAATTATGATCAACAGTACCTATCAAAAGCTTTTTTTAGATCCAAGAAAACAACAAGCTTATATTTTTTGTCAGTTTTAATATGTGAAATTAATTTAGATATTGCGTCTTCTGTGCTCTTTCTTTCTCGAAAACCAAATTGTGAGCTAGATAGTAAATTATTTTTATTTAAGAAATTTGTTATTCTTGTATAAATACACTTTTCAAAGATTTTAGCAATATTAGATATTAAGGATATTGGTCGATAATTATTCGGATCTAACTTACTTCCAACATTTTTATATATAGAAACAATATCTGCGTGTTTAAATTCACTCGGAAAATAATTATTTTCAACAAATAAATTAAACATACACGATAAAGGAACAGATATAGATTTTTGTTTGGATTTTAATAATTCTACACTAATTTTATCGGAGCCTGGAGCTATATTATTTTTGAGAGAATTAATTTTGAGTATTATTTCATCTGGAGTAATTGATTCGAAAAAAATATAATAAACAGAATAATTGCATTTAGTTTTTAATTTGGCTTCCACAGAAGGTATTTTAGAAGCAAGATTAGGACCTATACTTACATAATGATTATTTAATATATTACAATCAATGTCGATAACAGTTTTCTTTTTATTATTTTTTAAATAATTGCAGAGTAACTCCCATTGTATTTTAGGATTTTTTTTGTGAATAATATTGATTTGTTTTATAAAGTAATTTTCACGTAAAATTTTGATATAGTGCCTAATTTTTGATTTGTAAAACAATCCTAGATATTGTTTTTTTCTAATTAATTTATTACGTAATTTTATAGAAGCAATAATTCCTTTTGTAATCCAAGGATTACAAACTGTTTTCGACAAAGTTGTTTTAATAAAATTATAATTATTTTGGTTATTAAAATATTTCGATACAAATATATTTACATAGGTACTCACTATATTATAATCCCGCGATGGAGTTTGCATTCTTTATTATTAATTCACTGGAGGAAAATTATTATGTACACTTGATAGCCAAGTGGCTTCTTTGCTGTTTATTTGCAGGTGTTAACTGTGTTAACTGTCTGTAGGCATACTGCGAATGACAAAAAATTCCACTGCGTGGCCTGTATTTATTAACTAAATTATCTCTAGTAGTTTCTGGGGTGATAGGTGTGTTCATACAATCGGATCTCATTGGCTGTATTCTGCTTTAGGGACATGGGTCTGCTCATTATTCTTGATTGACGTCATATATTTTACTATGAAAACGTATTGGAATAATTGTCATATATATTATATTTCCTATAAAGATAAGCAAATATATGGCGGAAGCTGCTTGGCTGTTGTGTCTAAATATTTGTAATGTTTAAAATATGTATAAATTGTTTAAATAATTTTCTTGGAATATTTCTAAATTCTGTATTTTTCTAAATATCTTTAATGTTTCCAAATGTTTT
>NC_042495.1:31163835-31165637 GCF_005508785.2 Acyrthosiphon pisum | reverse complement strand
CTAAAATGTATGAAATTTTATATAAAATATGTGAAATATCATTGTATTTGTATATAAATTGTATACAAAAAAGTACTCAAAATCCGATGTAAAAATATCAAAATTCGATGTAAAAATGTTGAAATAAGCTAATTTTAAGTGATTTTTTGAATGTTAAAAAAACTGACTGCATTCATACATACATAATATATCTACTTAGTTATAATCTTATAATATTAAACACAACGTATTATACAACATATTCTAATTGATATTTCTCCACAGAAATTTGTTTAAAATTTTAAATTCAAATATTAAATGTTTATAGAAAAAAATGTCGCCATATTATTAATATTTTTCAACCGATAATTTAAACATATATCATCATTCATCAGCCTTGTATTAAATATTGACGCAATTTTACCCAACATATACAATTTTATTGATATTATATATTGTTATAGAAAAACAACTGAAAAATTCTCCGTAAACAATGTTTCTGTACGAGAATATGGAGGGTGTTCGACGAAGGACCAGTCGACGTTGGCCGACGATGAAAATTTTGGAGTGCCCCTAGATTTTCGGTAGATAGGCAACTTAATGTGCCCTCTGGTGTCTAGGACATAGGCAACCTAAAGTGCCCCTATAGATTTGGTGCATAGGCAATTTAATATGCCTGTGACGAACCCGCGCGGTGGTGGCAGACAATACACGAGGAATGCATGGAAGGAAGCGGCACAACGGAATAAGGGATGGTGCAGTTTAAGTATGGGGCCGGGGTCCCTGTGGTCTGATCGGTTTGGTGCAATGACCACAGGGCGCAATTACAATTCAGGCTGAACTTAAAAATACTTAAAACTACGGCAGGTGAACGTCCCGTCCGGTGAGCATTGCAGTCCGACGACCTGGAGCGGCCACTCACACAACGCACTGGGTTGCTGGTGGCCACCTTTTCTTATATTGAACACACATTCATTTGAACAGGTACTACAAAAATATAATGTAACCAGCGTAAGTAGTGACTTACTTGATTTTTTAGTTAGGTGGTAGCTGTTTTTATGATTTACAATAATTCGCAGTTATTGTAATATACAATTTAATGTTCTTACAGCAATGTGCAATAATATCAAAAATCTATTTATTTTTAAATTTAGAACTTTTAATTGAATTTACAATGATGTGTGTTTTTTAATTTATTTTAACTTTTTGTGTCTGTCTACACGAGGAGTAGTCGAAATAATGGTTCAATTTTCAACTTCGGTATTTTGTTCGATCGGAAAGTAAATCTAGTTGGTGCAATGGAGAGGTTAAATTCCTCAACCGACACTATTGAACTTTTTTTCATAGATTTCTTCCAAATACTTTCCTGGATTTCATTACGTCGTTTTAATTTGTTTGTCTGGAAGGGGTGGAGTGGGTTGTATTTTATTTAAATTGTACAGTTTTTTAGCTTTTCATAAAAATAATTTAACTAATTTATCACAGATTTGTTCCAAATACTCCTTTGAGTGATCTGTTATTTCCAATAATTGTATTGTTACTTAAAAAAAAAAGAAAATCCTGCTGTTTAAGAAGCCGCGATTTTACTCGTCATATCAGTAACTAAACTGTAATCTATTTTTATGTTTGAAATATACCTGCAATGTCTGTTGTTTGCGAGAAATGTACATGCACCGATTATATAATCGCTTACGCACTCTGTTGTAAGTAAATATCGACCGAAATTATAAGCTACAGTCTTATATACATTTTTTTAGGTAAACAGTTCTAATATTAAATACATGAGAGTTGTATGGAACACACAGAACTCTTTGATTTTATAC
>NC_042495.1:31143935-31163785 GCF_005508785.2 Acyrthosiphon pisum | reverse complement strand
TGTTGTGTCTAAATATTTGTAATGTTTAAAATATGTATAAATTGTTAAATAATTTTCTTGGAATATTTCTAAATTCTGTATTTTTCTAAATATCTTTAATGTTTCTAAATGTTTTCTAAAATGTATGTAATTTTATATAAAATATGTGAAATATCATTGTATTTGTATATAAATTGTATACAAAAAAGTACTCAAAATCCGATGTAAAAATATCAAAATTCGATGTAAAAATGTTGAAATAAGCTAATTTTAAGTGATTTTTTGAATGTTAAAAAAACTGACTGCACTCATACATACATAATATATCTACTTAGTTATAATCTTATAATATTAAACACAACGTATTATACAACATATTCTAATTGATATTTCTCCACAGAAATTTGTTTAAAAAAAATGTATTGATTGCGTTACGTATTAAAAGTTACAATAATTATTTAGAGATTTTACAACTTTTGAATAGTAATAGTTATCGTTAAAACCAAATAAAGAAAATAAATTAACAACCAATTATCCACTATATACACTATTGTGATTATATTAAGGTAATAAACGCCCCCTTACATCTCATTGATATATAATTTAGGGCTTGAAATAAATTTCAAAATCAATTTTATTTATCGACAATAGTTGTTAAAATATTTTTAAAAATCAATCGTAATATTAAAATCAAAAATGGTTGTCAATGATATTCAAAATGTATACCATTATAAAAATTAATGATTTTTAATTGTTTTCTCACTAAATTTAATTCTTCTTGTTCTGATTCTCTTCAAGTTGTTGTCACATAGTGTTTAGTTATTGGAACCTAAATCGATATGTGGGTATCTGAACGGACATAGCTAACCGATTTCACTCGTGTGCTTATGTGTTAGAAACAAGGGTTACACAGTGGCTTGGTGCCACAGTCTAATAATTATTATAATAATATGTTTGAAACGTCTCTTGTGAAATCCTAAATTATAACGTCAGAACAATTTCACGGCTCTAGGTATATAATATGAACATGACATATATATTTGAAGAGCTCTTATCATGCGAATAACTTTCGCAGATTTACAAACGTAACACATTATCAGATGAAAACTAAATTATTTTTGAAACTTTTGGTTAGCGATATCTCAAGTTCAAAAACATTTGTTTTGAGTTGCTGCGAGTATTCAATATAAGAACAGGATTGAAATGAAAAACAATTTTTTTTTTAAACGAGCTTGCAAAAAAGATGTCCCCACAAGTAAAATTCAATCGATATTATTATACGTCAAATTTTCAAAACAATTTAAACCGTTAAAAAATATAATTTTATAAGTTTTTAAATCGTTATACCTGACCATATTATACACAGTTGAAACAAAACCCGAAAACCTGTACCTATTTGAATAACAAACAAAAACGTTACTGTGTATACGCTTCGGTAAACTAAACGGTTGTTTGGATAGGTGTAATAAGTGCATAACTCGTGGGTCTAAAATGAATAGGTTCTAAATCGTTTTCATGAAATTGTTCAGGAGAGCAATTTTAAGTTTCGAGTTCAAATATTTTACTCCTTGAACAACATTTTGTTTAAATTAAAGGGCATGCAGCAACTTTTATAGTTTAATTCACAACATTATAATAATAAATTTCTGTATTGGTTGTTATTAAAACTAATAAAATACAAATTATAAATTGTTTAGTATGAAAAGGTTCTACAATTTAGAACCTTTTCATTCTTATTTATTATTTTTATTATTGTTAGCTGAATCCTTTCAGAATTTTGCTTTCTCATTGCTACCAACCTTCTAACACAAATTTATTATATTACCGCGAACGTACAGTTGTCGGTCGCTCCACGTTGTATCCGTGGTACGTCAAGTAAAACAGACTATTATTTTATCATTGTTATTGTGTACCATAATATTATCGTACAATAACAACAATAATAATATTGTACAATTGGTAGTGATTAATTTAATTAGAACCTTTTCATACTAACGTATCGTTAATAATTAGGTTCTATTAACCGATCGTTTTCAATTTAATTAAATTGTTTTTATAATTTAATTGTTAGGGATTTAGAACATTTTACTTTTAAAAATATCATCAATAATGATCGTATAATCCTGAATGTTTAGCTTAAAAGATGCGTCATTGTATTCTAAAACCATTTTTGTTAAAAAGTGACTTTTGAAAAAAATTCGATTTATAACTTTTTCATTCTAGACCCACGAACTACGAAATGTATTCACTTCTGTACATATAGTTTTTACATTTTTACACAACACCCACATATATTAGGACGTACATTTAACACTATAGCTTACATTTTGAAAATAAATTGCATTTAAACTGAAAAAATTAAATTTTGACAATAGCAGAATAACCGCAGAGTAATATAATGAGAATAGTTATCAACAATTGAATTCCTAATAAATAAATTGTAATTTAATGCAGTCATATAATTAGTGACATAATTCCAAATCTATAACGGCCACCTAGTTGTGGCTCGCGTCATAGACTTTTGTGGCTCGCATCTTATAATTGTAACATTAGACGTAAATTAACGTAAGAGTCAAGATGTAAAAAAAAAAAAAGGTCATATAATATATAATAATATGACCTTTTTTTTTTTTTACATCTTGGCTCTTCAATTTTTATTAATTTATTTGGTGGCTCGCGAGTCTCTTATGGCTGGCAACCCCTGGTATATATTTTTACATGGTACCTCTATGTATTGGATGGTGTAATTTTTAATTCAATGATATCATATCATTGTATGAGAAAATTAATTATTCTGAGCGAAGACGGTCAGTCAACCTATGATATTAGGTGCTAAGTATATTTGATGATATATTACTGAGAATAAAATAATTTATATATAAACTGTTTACCTACGTGGAACCTTGTTTTAAATTTTCAATCCTCAGATATAAAAGTTGAACACTATACTTTTTGACTACCTTCAAAATAATTATTAAATTTTAAATTTGATAAATTTTATCAAAATTTTAAATTCAAATATTAAATGTTTATAGAAAAAAATGTCGCCATATTATTAATATTTTTCAACCGATAATTTAAACATATATCATCATTCATCAGCCTTGTATTAAATATTGACGCAATTTTACCCAACATATACAATTTTATTGATATTATATATTGTTATAGAAAAACAACTGAAAAATTCTCCGTAAACAATGTTTCTGTACGAGAATATGGAGGGTGTTCGACGAAGGACCAGTCGACGTTGGCCGACGATGAAAATTTTGGAGTGCCCCTAGATTTTCGGTAAATAGGCAACTTAATGTGCCCTCTGGTGTCTAGGACATAGGCAACCTAAAGTGCCCCTATA
The DNA here is from genome assembly GCF_005508785.2 of Acyrthosiphon pisum. Classification (NCBI taxonomy): domain Eukaryota; kingdom Metazoa; phylum Arthropoda; class Insecta; order Hemiptera; family Aphididae; genus Acyrthosiphon; species Acyrthosiphon pisum. The sequence goes on along the minus strand of NC_042495.1, from coordinate 31,160,451 downwards.
GATTTGGTGCATAGGCAATTTAATATGCCCGTGACGAACCCGTGCGGTGGCGGCAGACAATACACGAGGAATGCATGGAAGGAAGTGGCACAACGGAATAAGGGATGGTGCAGTTTAAGTATGGGGCCGGGGTCCCTGTGGTCTGATCGGTTTGGTGCAATGACCACAGGGCGCAATTACAATTCAGGCTGAACTTAAAAATACTTAAAACTACGGCAGGTGAACGTCCCGTCCGGTGAGCATTGCAGTCCGACGACCTGGAGCGGCCACTCACACAACGCACTGGGTTGCTGGTGGCCACCTTTTCTTATATTGAACACACATTCATTTGAACAGGTACTACAAAAATATAATGTAACCAGCGTAAGTAGTGACTTACTTGATTGTTTAGTTAGGTGGTAGCTGTTTTTATGATTTACAATAATTCGCAGTTATTGTAATATACAATTTAATGTTCTTACAGCAATGTGCAATAATATCAAAAATCTATTTATTTTTAAATTTAGAACTTTTAATTGAATTTACAATGATGTGTGTTTTTTAATTTATTTTAACTTTTTGTGTCTGTCTACACGAGGAGTAGTCGAAATAATGGTTCAATTTTCAACTTCGGTAATTTGTTCGATCGGAAAGTAAATCTAGTTGGTGCAATGGAGAGGTTAAATTCCTCAACCGACACTATTGAACTTTTTTTCATAGATTTCTTCCAAATACTTTCCTGGATTTCATTACGTCGTTTTAATTTGTTTGTCTGGAAGGGGTGGAGTGGGTTGTATTTTATTTAAATTGTACAGTTTTTTAGCTTTTCATATAAATAATTTAACTAATTTATCACAGATTTGTTCCAAATACTCCTTTGAGTGATCTGTTATTTCCAATAATTGTATTGTTACTTAAAAAAAAAAGAAAATCCTGCTGTTTAAGAAGCCGCGACTTTACTCGTCATATCAGTAACTAAACTGTAATCTATTTTTTTGTTTGAAATACACCTGCAATGTCTGTTGTTTGTGAGAAATGTACATGCACCGATTATATAATCGCTTACGCACTCTGTTGTAAGTAAATATCGACCGAAATTATAAGCTACAGTCTTATATACATTTTTTTACGTAAACAATTCTAATATTAAATACATAAGAGTTGTATAGAACATACAGAAAACTTTTATTTTATACTATGAATCACGATTAGCTGAATTATGTATATTGCTTTATCGAAACTATTTAGTTTCAACTTTTACATTACTATAACGATTAGTTAAAATGCACCTACAATTCATCCTCCCAAATCAAAAAAAATTTCAAAATTCAAAGATAGAAATGTTCTTTAAAAAAGGCTATAACTTTTAAACCAAAACTTTACAAACACTTTTTAAAGAGCATATGAAGTATAAAGATTATAAAAAATAAATGGAAAAATGATCGACACATAATGTTGTTTTAGACCAAAAAATAGTATGGATGTTGGTTCAAATTTTTTTTCAATTTCCACTAATAACAACATGATATGATAATCTTTGTACATCATTCAACATAATAGGGATATAATATATATATATTTCTTTTTTTAATAATTAGAAAAAAATATATATTATAAAATTCGTAATTCTCTCGTCCTTATAAATAGCTCAAAAATATTAAAATTATTTAGAAAACAATAAAGTATTATGAGTATTTTAAAAAGGATTTTAACAAGCAAATTACATTTTAAAATACTCATAACTTCTTTTAAAATTAAAATATGAAAAAAAACCAACGAGGATAGGTCAATTCACTCTAAATGTTAAACTAACAGAGCTACAAGTGTTCTGCCGAGCGTAAAATTTGCTATATTACGCACTTCTAAGACGGAGACAACACATGCGTGTGTGACATTCTCTTATGAGATACCATTTTAGTTACCAAATAGGTACTAATTGTAAATAATATAATATCATAGATGTGAATATTCCGTCTCCCGAAAATTAAATAAGTACCTATCTAACTGATGTCTGATTATATTACTATGTACAACTTACTGTTCAATACGTGTACGTTCATACCAGCTGTATGACCAATAAGAGAAGAATAAATTTGTATGCAGATCCTTTTCTTATAAATTAAATAATTTTGTTGGAAACCAAAAATTATGATTATTATTATTATTATTATTATTAAAAAAAATTCTGTTTCGGTTTTGTTTTTGTATACAGATTATTAATAATTTCGATTTTGGTTTCAATTTTTCAATACTGGTATAAGGAAATTTCATTTTTAGTTTCAATTTTGTATACCGGTTTCCAATTTTTTTTCGGTTTCGTTTTTGATTTTGTATTAGGATTCAGTTTTTAAACGATATTACCTATTTCTAAAATCGGTTTCGCGGCCTGGAAAGTTGGACTTTTTACGTTCATTCTTAGCTTATTAATTTATTTAAATCACAGAATTGAGGGTTTCAAATGTTTCAATCACCTTTTGTGTAAAGTAAACATTCCCAAGTGTTCAAGATACCAAAACACAGTTTTTAAATTAAATTTCGGTTTCGGATTAAATTATAATACCAGTTTCCAATTTTTACCGGTTTCATTTTTGATTTTGTTTTCGATTTTGGTTTTTAACGGTTTATGCCGGTTTCTAAGCCCTGGTTTTTTTTTAGTCACACCAAAAAACAAAATCAATTTAGCTAAAAAATTGGTTTTTATTATTTTATTTCCGTTTCGACATTTCGCAGTTCTCAACTACGATGGGCGGTCGATATGTACACAACTGTACTGTGCGTATTATAAACAACAAAATATTATTTGCCTACTATTATTTTCCCAAATGTTTTATTCTGTTGCATACAATAAATGCACATTTTTTGTTTCGTATTTGCAGAATAACCTTACAATTTAGAGATTATTGTTGTTGGACAACTTTTAGTATTATTCTTGCTTTCTGTTATTCAACGCTGTCGTTATTGTTAATTTATTGTTGATATAGACATGGACAAACATATTATTATGTTAGCTTTATGTCTTATGGTTTATATTATTGGAAATATAGATGCAGTAACCGCTGCCAGTCAAGGTAAAAATAGCGAGTATATTTTATTTTTTTATTTATTACATATTGAGTCAACTTCTATGGCAAATATCTTCAAAGAAATAATTACAATTTGAATTCATATAATTAGCGTTCTTTTAATGAAATAGTTACCAACACATATTATGAAATAAAATGAGATTTTTATCACATTATATTTCTAACAAAAAATAACTTCAATATCTTTAAAAATGCTCAATATTATGCTTATTTTATTCAATATAACTTAATTAAAATTTACATTATAAGGCACTAGCTATTAGCTGTGGGTTGTGTCTTATAACCATTAGGCATTATAGTAGAGAAATTATATTAATTTTGTTTAAATATTTAATTTATTATGTAAGTAGTTAATAAAGTATTACATAGTTATCTAATAATTTCTCACTTTAAAAATTACAAATGTTATAATAATTATTAAGACTATGGAATATTGGAAATATAGATGCATTAAACGATGCTAATCGTAAACAAGGTGAGTATATTATGTTATTATTTTTTTTGTATTACATATCAAGACAAATCCTATGATAGTTCGCTTATTAATATTTACGGAGAATCTGAAAATAGATAATAACAATTTGAATTCATAGAATTAGTGTTATTTTAATAGAATAGTAATCAACACTTATTATGAAATATAACAATATTTATTATTACGTTATATTTATAACAGAATAAAACTTCAGAATCTATAAACATGCCCAATATTATAGTTATTTTTTTTTCTACACCTAAATTAAGATTTATATTGGCATCTATGAGCATCTAGCATCTAGCAGCATCTAGCAGCTATGAGTTATGGCTTATAACAGTGGTTCTTAACCTGTGGTCCTCGGCCCCCTGAGGGTCCACGATACTCATGTCGGGGGTCCGTGGAAGCCTTAACACATAACATACGTCAATAATTGACATGAATGCATTATTACAATATTGTTAGATTATTTTTTTTTTTTCATATATAATATGTAGATTCTACACCAAATAATTCTATTATTAATATTTACTAAGTATAATCAGTTTTCTTCTTCATACGAAATGTAAATGTGTACAGAACTGTAGTCTCGGCAGTCTTATATTTACTGCCACCAATAGTGCAGTTGATCGATCGTACTCAATTATGGTTTTATATTACATTTTTATAAAAAATTAATTGTAATAAAATAATTATAAATGTGTATGTATTGTTAAGTCTGCTTATGTTATTTGTTATATAAAATAATTATTATAATTTTGGTTATGATAACATGAGATGTTTTGTTAAAAAAAAGGTATTCGAAAAAATTTGTTAAGGGGGTCCTTGTATTCTAGAAATCTTTCATCAGGGGCCGTGATCTACAAAAGGTTAAGAACCGCTGGCTTATGACCATTACACATTTTAATAAAAATATTGTATTTAATTTGTTTAAATATGTAATTTATTATGTAACTAATACTATAAAAGTATGTCTTACATAGTATCGTGATAATTTCTCGCTTAGAAAAATTACCAATGACATATTAATTATTAGGAATACCTTTGCTATAACCACATGAGACACGCTTGTCTTACAAACGTAGATATATTTTAATAGCAAATTTGTTTTCTACAGAACAATTTAATTTTTTTGTTTTTATTTTAATTATACAAAAACAAACTTAACGGTAAGAATATTATTCTTAAACAAATGCCTATATATTGGTATTTTAACTTTAAAGCGAGTTATTAAGCTAATTAATAACTATGTAAATAAAAAAAAGAAGTGTTATGTTAAAAAAACATCATTTATGTCTAGAGGGTACTACAACACATGTAGGTTTGTCAGCGGTTGTGATGGTCTCTGTCGATTATCTTGCCCTCGTTTTGTTCGTAAAATACCTAATACATTTTTTACTTACTATTTATTTATTTAGAATTTGAACTTGCAGTCAAATGCTATAGTAAGTATTTGATTTTACTTTACAATATACACAACATATTCCTCTTATAAATACATTGAGTTTCACTCAACGTAATCACATTTCTACAATATTTATTGTAAAAGTTTGTTAATCTGTAATTTTGATTTTAAAATAATATGAAAAACAAATTATTACATAACGCTTAAGTACATAGTTCTATATGTCAATTGATAATTGGTGTTACTCGAGAGGTTTTCGTTCCGGCTTGTATTTTCTCCGTCTTAGGTACTAACCCATAATAATATATCAAAACTTACAGTTAATATTAGCGCGTGTGGTTGGCTTGAATATAAGAGTGAATTGACTCATTATCAAACTTAAATGTAAACATATTTACTGCGTCCACTCATTGGTTTTTCACTATTTTCAAATTTTTATTGAGTGATGAGTATATTGAAAAATATTAATATTTGAAAATGCTTATATAATTCACTTGAAAGTTAAAATATCGTAAAAAAACAACGACACAAGACATATAATGTTTTTAACTTATGTTTTACTATAGGTCTATTCACTATAATATTTAAGATAACAGTACAAATTTGTAACTGCTGGATATACATTTTGGTATATTACCTATGCGTATGCCTAGACGGAGACAAAATTATATTATTTGGGTGGTCCTCATTAAGAAATGGATGCCATTGTTTATGGGTATTTATGATTTATTTTATTTTTATTGAATTCTAAACCATTGTTCTAAACCATGTATTCCTTCTGTCCCTATACCAAACTAAATATTTTATACAAATAATTAATTGTCAATTTCAAATTCAATCGATTTATTATACCGGTATTAACTTCCAATCCAAAACCAAAAATATAATTTAAAAAACAGTATTTTTTTAAAATATATGTATCTTGAATTTTTTGGAAAGTTTACTTTACACAAGAGGAGATTGAACGCGCGATCCGGCGATTCAAACTAAAAATAAACGTAAATTATCCAGGCCTTTAACATGATTTTAGAAACCGGTATAAACAATTTAAAAACTGAAACCGAAAAAAAAATCAAAATGAAACGATAGACGAAACATTGGAAACTGGTATTATAATTTAAAACCGAAACCAAGCAAAAATTAAAACCGGTATTAAATCCAAAACTGGAAATAAAATTGGAAAACTGTATACAATACCGTAACTAAAACCAAAATTTCCTAATACCAGTATTGAAAAATTGAAACAAAAATCGAAAAATTTATCTTCTGGTATACAAAATCGAAACCGAAACCGAAATTCTTTCAATCGGTTTCAAGCCCTGATTTCTAATATTTTAGCGTAAGAACAATTAGAAAATGTGACACGAACAAAAAATCATTTTAGTTTTGGGTAAATTTCAGCCATCACCTCTTGCGGATCGTTTAGCAATCATTATCCGTGTTTAAAACAATTCACATCATGCCCTACCCACACAATATACTACCATCATTATTAATATTATCTGTCCCGTTCGACGTCGCTCGACGGATACTTTCATTAAATATATTTGTATGGAATGTATATGCCATATTTCTTTCAATTATAGTATTAATATAATATATGACCAGTAGCAATAATTTAATTTAACAAAAAAATTTCTTTTTCCGTAAAATGAAAAAAAAATAACGCGTGATCTACGAAAGTATATGATGCAAATCATATAATATGTACACATATAAATCTATAAGCACGTTTCAATCCATAAGGCACAAACGTACGGATGAATTGTTTTTATAAAGATTTATTAGCTGTTATTTATAATCGAAAATTGTATAGGGCAAATGTTTGAAAATGGACTTATAAAAGCAATACCCGGTACGTTCATTTTTTAAGCTAATAAAAGAGCACTAATTTATTATAACTAACATTGTTAAAAAACTATAAATGCTGGTTGTGTCTGTCCACCGTGACGGTATGGTACATCCATAACTCGTCCAATTGATTGCACTTATTGCCCTCGATACAAAGACGATGCACAAAATTAGTTTTATAAAAATTATGAAGGGTTTGTTCAAAAGAGGAATAGTATTCAATTATCCTCGACGTTCGCTACTTGTTTTTTGTATTTAACAAGCAGTCCATACACGAGGGGTGGTCCAAAACGTACTATTGCCAAAATTGCCAAAATCAAATTAGGTATTCTTATGAAAAAAATAATGATGCATCGATTGGCGTCGTCAGAAAAGATAAAAAACGTGCTATTACCTCGTCAAATTTGCGATTCAAAATGACTGGTTAATTCAAAATTAACCTTTTCCATATATAAAAATGATATATTTTAGAAAATCAAAACGTACTTTTTCCAGTTTTAAGATTGTCGGAAAGCTGTAAGTGTTGGCTGTTTCTGTCCACCGTGACGGCATGGTACATCCATCACTCGTCCAACTGATTGCAATTATTTCCCTGGATATAAAGACGATGCACAAAAATAATAATATAAAAGATATGGAGAGTTTGTTCAAAAGAGGAATAGTATACCATTATCCTGGACGTTTGCCACTTGTTTTTTGTATTTAACATGCATTCCATAGGTACATGGAGGGGTGGTCCAAAACGTACTATTGCCAAAATCCAGTTAGGTATCGAATAGATCAAAACGTACTATTTCCTAGTCAAATTTGCGATTCAAAATGACTGGTTAATCCAAAACGAACCTTTTGCATACATAAAATTGATAAATTTTAGAAACTCAAAACGGTAGGTACTTTTTCCAGTTTTATGCCAAAACGTACTATTGCCAATGTTAAAAGAATAGAAAAAATCATTAACTTTATCAAAATGAACTATTTCCTAAACGGCGTACTTTTTTTATGTTATGCCAAATCGTAATTTTACCCGTATTGTACGTATGCCTATATATATATGGAAGTTAAAATGTCTGTCCAAAACGTACTAAAATTTAATTTTATAATATTTAATTAAGTTTTAAATTAAATTAAAAATATAACTCTAGAATATTTAACACATTAGAATTGTTTTAAATATAAATAATATGTTATTAAATATTTAAAAAAAAAAAATCTTCTTTTAAAATGATTTAACTGGTTATAAATAGTTAGTTTTTATTGGAAATGTTAAGATACAGAGAATTTTTTCTCCTAAAAAATCAGTATTTTCACAATTGTACGTTTTGGATTTCCACTCCTCACATACACTAATATATGAAGGTACGTAAACATATTATGTTCTTTGGATTTTCTTAGGATTTTTGTCTATTGCCTTTGACCGTCCATATAATTTTTAAAGCTGTTTTTTGAGATTTGACATGATAAAACGTGTCATTGACTTATCTAGAAATATGAAAGCCATTGTGATATTTACACTTCATAATTCGAGCATAATATTTTGGTTCAGTATTCGATCCATTAGGTACGGAAAATTGAGTGTCAACCTTCATTGCACCGGGCTAAATTATATATATATTTATGTGTTCATTGCGTTCACAAGTTTGTGTAGGTAGTTTATTATAATGAAATAAAAAAAAAAACAGTAACCATCTGAGATTGACATATTTGTATTGTGTAATATAATTTATCTCTTCATAGATTTGTACGAATTCAAGACTGATACATTTCAAAAATTACTGTCCAAGTTCTGTAAGTATACATTAGGTATAGTAGTTATTTATAACGTTATATTTAAATATTTTATAATGCATATATTGATTGTTCATAAATATATTGAAAATTAAAATGAGTAATATGTATTAATCGTATAATCAAATGTGTATATATTAATGATATATACACAATATAACGAATATAAAGCTATCCTTTGGTTGTTCTAATGTAAATGCATAGATATAGACTAAAATATCGTAACTATTAGAATTGTTTTATTATTACATTTGATTATTTGAAGAAAACCTTACATTTAGAATATTATTATAAAACTGCATTAGGGAAGAGGGAACTTATTTACTATGAAAAAAACATATAATAAACTGAATTATTGTTGTATTTCTCAGTAATACAACGATCACAGTACTAAAAATGCCAGAACGAGAAAGGATGTAGTTAGGAGGTAGACTTAAAAAATATTTTTAGTTTGACCAAACATACTATATAACGATAATGCACTGTTTTTTTGCTACGTAGTGGGTAACTGTAATTAATATTATAAGAACTACAACCATTTTATATTTCTTCCTGTTGTTTTTTTATATACCTACTATTTTATAATAATATGTGTTATTATCAACCTATTCAAAAAATTATAACACTTTTAGATTATCGTGAATTTCTGTATTTCCTTTTCTTGTATGGGTTATTGTTTAGTCTAATTGTTCTGGTCATGTATTTGAGGTATATTTCAGCCCATTTTATATCAGGTATAGGTTCATCGGCTACGTTTATATGATACACATTTGGAAGGATCCTGTATCTGATCTTAATTCACTTTTGTTGAAACTATTTATTGTTTTTTGTCTACAATATGAAGCTGATTTGTACAAAATTGATTCATAGTTTAATTTATATTTTGTAATTTATGAATTTTAATTAGTATGTTTGAGTGTCTTGAACATGATGCTTTGATAATATTTTTAGTATCTATGATAAGTGAATTGTTCGACAAAGATTTGATATAATATTGCAATATATGTATTACGTTTGCGAGTCGACTATTGGGTATAAGTAGTTTTATGTGGACACTGACTTAATATGTTCATATCACCGCTAGGGAATATTGAGTTATGATTCACAAAAAAATGTTTCATTAAGATTGACTAATAATTCATTTTGAAAAATAGGTAAGCATCATAAAAAAAAAAAAATCAATAACAAACTGAGATTTACGTGTATTATAATTTATCATTTTATAGATGAAGCATATGAGATCGAAACAGCAAATGATAAAAACGGTGAAATCGTACCATCTGTTAACAGTAAGTGAAAGTTACTGGTTACTAGGTTATATTTACATTTTTATAATGTATAATGTGTTTACATATAGACGATAAATTATATTACAATAGTTAATAGTTAAAAATAAATATATGCACAAATCATATTATTAAATATGTATTAACGATTGTAATTGATATATTATGACTTTTGATTAGTTAGGAAGTGTGGTGAATCGTCTTACTGAAATTAACCTTGGCACGATACTTGTAATAATGTAACTCAAACAAAGTCGGATAATCGTATTAATGCTTATTTATTCGTTATAATATTTATTTAATCACTCATAATTTAGATGTGCACAAAATACGAAATTGTTCGAGTCTAAAATAAAATTATAGAGGTTCTCTATGGAGTTTCTGCCCAATTACTGGTATTTACTACTTGTCACTTACTCGATGGACTTATCTCAATTATCGATCCCCTGACGGGCCCCATACCCACGGTCCACCGGAAGCCCTCAGAATGTGCTCACCCAACCCTTTCGGTCACTTAATATGCGGTATTTTGCTTATGTATATAATATATATATATATATATATAAGCCAAATACCACCCTCACTGATCACTACATCTTAAAAAATACTGAACTTGGGAGTTGTATGAACCTCATACACATACATTTTTGAATAGTGGTTAATCTAATGATCTAGAAGTGCAAAAAGAATCTCCCGATAATCCTTACTTTAAAGAGGTAGTCAAGCAGGGTTCTTGAGATTCACTGAGAAAATTGAATTTTTTTTTTGTTTAAATTGCTGCAATTGGTTGAAAATTATAATACACAATAGTCAAACTAAAAATGTATATCATTTTTTTTTTTGGATATAAATGGTTGTTATTGGTTACTCGGGTAGATCGTGTACAAGCATGCATAGAATTATTCAGTTTACGCCCCCGACTAAATATACTTTGCCTTAAAACCATAATTATGTATGTGTATAGCTTATATACTCACAAACGACTCGATTGAATTAGGCAAAAATATCAGGGATTATTTATAAAGATGTAAGAAAAGTTAAGAGAGTAAGTAGCTTAAACCACATAAAAAAAAATACCAATTTATTGCTAAATCTGTGACATGCTGTTGCTTTATTTTACAAAGCTAGGTACACCAACACTTGCATTGTGCTCAATTAATAATTCAAATATGTACATATATTTATATGTTTTAATTACGTAGGTCCACAAGTATTTGCAGTGGATTATATTGAAGTATAAATACAAGAACAAACTGAGATTTTTATATAATATAATTTATTATTTTATAGATAAACAGTTTACAAATGATAAATCACTTGATAGCTTTAGAAGAGAATTCAGTAAGTATACATGTCTAGTTATTAATAGTGTTATATTTTAATATTTAATAACGTGTACTGTGGTTATTGAATCTATAATATTATATAGTAATTTAGATGATTAAAATGGTTCCAGTCGGTCAATAAAAAAATATTTTAGACCCTCTGTTATGACAAGATTGTGAGACTTAAGACGGTTCGATTTTAACGCTGTAAATATAATAACATTTCTGAACATCTCCTCGAGAGAACTTGTGGAGCTTTTTTTTAAAGTTTGAACTTTTAACAATATTATAATATTTACAAATTTCAGTTTTTTTAACATATTTGTTCAACCATACTATGTATTGGATAAATTAATATTTCCTAACAATTCTTTGACCGTTCTTTAGAGGACGTGTTAATAATTCTTAGGATTGTATATATCTACCTACCTATAATTATTAAAAGATTATGCACCAGTAGGATAATAAGATTAATATTACAACTACGATGTTTTCACATTTCTACTTGTTGTTCTATTATATTACACTTACCATTTATAATATGTACTTATTCTAATAAGCATATTTTAAAGTATATAATACTTTTAGTTTTTCATGCATTTCTGTATTTTATTTTGTGTATGGGTTATTCTTGAATTGAATCTAATTTTTGTAGCAAAGTATTTATGATGTGATTCAGTCCATTGTATATAAAGTACAATAATATGTTCGTATAACAGTATATGTAGGTATAAAGTATATATGATGCATATTTGGCTAATACAGAAGGCTCCCATAGTTGATCTGAATCCTCTTTATTTTTGATACTATTTATTGGTTTTAGTGTAGAATAGGAAACTGTCTTGTACGGAAATGATTCATAGTTTAATTTCGAGGGAAAACCTGCGGGGTTCTTACTACATTGAATTATGCTAAAATAATACTTAAAATATTATTACATGATTTTTGTGTTGTAATTTCAATTATGTGCAGTTGATTAATGAGTTTATTGAAATATAAAAACAGTAACAAAATGAAATGTATGAAAAATATAAAAATGTTATATAATTTAATATAAAAATGTTATATAATTTAATATAAAAATGTATATTTTTATAGTAAACGATTTCGTTCAGAAGGGAAACTCACAATTTTTTGAAGCCCAAATAGGTGCATTAGGTAAGTATAAATTACTAGTTAAATATATCTTTTTTTTTTTAAAAGTTACTGTGCTTATAGATGATTAAATTACAAATGTATAACAATATTTAGTAGGGAACTTATACAAGAATAAATGCACATTAATCATATAAAAAAATATGCATTAATGATAATACCACAGATTATATGAAAACAGATAGTGCACTCCCATTTTATTCAGCCCATGCAATTCTCAAAAATGTGAAGAAACAAAACCTACCTCAAATCAGTTTCACCACGAATAGGGAAAATAAGACTTTATGAGAAATTATTGTTTATTAGCTACGCATCACTGACTTGATGAACTTGTATAAATTATGCTAAATTTCAACAAGACTTAGATCAATCATTTTTGTTTTCTCATTTTAAAGCATATACTAATAAAGAAAACTCAACTTATGGCAATTTAATGATGCCACATAATGAATTTTATAATTATATACATAACTTAGAATCTGCTTTTATTCATCGTTTTCCAATACTTGCTCCAGAAAATGAAGTAGGTAAAGAATTAAAATTAAAGTATGTTTAGCGTAATTTATAATCACCCATGTGAAAGTTTTGATAAAGATTATCTTCTTAATTTGTTTGTTAGATTCAGAATATTTTCTACAATTAAATTTCTAAACAATTGATTTTATTGAATTAACTCATAAGTCAAAACCATAACATAACTTCAATATTGTACCTACATAATTTCTGACAAATCCACCACCTGTTAATATTATTTCATTTTTGTTTATTACTAATGTTTCAGTACGCTAAGTTCTTTTCAGCACTAAACTATAGCCAAATACTTTTTACTAAACAGTCCTTTTCAGGACTAAACTGTGATCATATAAAAAATAATAAAATTGATGTATTCTTTTATTATAATGATGCAGTTTGTATGTATAACTTATAAGTTATAACCAAATTATTAGTGATTTCAGTATCTTTAGCAAAATACTTTTCACTAAACAGTCCTTAAAATATGATGACATATATGATATTATATGACAAAAATATGATCTTGTAAAAGTTAATAAAAATTATGTATTCTTTTAATGTAATATATTATTTTTCGTTTCTCTCTTTTGGAATTTTGGTTTTATTTTCATTGAATAAATTTAATACATTCTTACAAAATTTTCAATATGTTTGTTCTTTAAGCCTAGTATTTTATTCTACATCCAATTACCTACTATCACATTAGTCATTAATTTAAGATTTATAATATTTTTTCATTAGAGTTATTATTTACATTAAATTTTAATACATAAACATTAAATCTTAGTAAAATTAATAAGATTTGTAAAAAATGCCATGTTTTATATAATTTATGGTTATATCAGTTATATCATTGTATTATTTGATACAATAATTAAAAATTATGGTAAAGTATGTTGTACATTAATTTAAATCCCTTATGTGGCCCTACTGATTTGAGGTAGGTTTTTGTTATCAGTAAATCGAAGAAGTGCACCATCTGGTTTTATATAATCTGTGATAATACGTAGAGTGATTTCTAGAATGTTACGATGCAAAATGATACTTACTATCGCATAGTTATAATATTGTATTACATTTGATAATTTAAAAATAACTTTATATATTATATAATTAAAATTCTGCATCAGCGAAGAGGGAATTAATTCACTCTGATATGGTATATAATAAACTGTAGTCTTGTTGTATAATTTCTTAGTAATATAATTACCACACGTACTAACAATAGTTGAAGGAGAAATTATGTAGGTAGCAGGTAGTTGTTAAAAAGCTATTTTTACACCAAAATTATTATCTGCGGCTGTTCCTAATATATAATTAATGTTACTGTGCCGTTTTCTTCCTACGTGGTGTGAATAATACGATACACAGATTTTCAATACATCTCTCGATATTATAATTAAAATATTACAAATCATCATAATGATAATGTTACAAGCACCGCTAACCTTTCATGTTCCTTCTAGTTGTTTTTTTTATACCTACATACACTTTTATAATATATATTTATTTGACCTAGTGTATACTAAAATCTTATGTTATATGATATATTAGCTTATAAAATCAACAGAGGCGATCTTAATGATTGTAAGTGGTTTTTGTCAATGACATATAATAATAATTACGAAATGTTTAATGCCTTTATAATCCATGTATATTTATTACTGCGTATAATGCAGATGTCTACGCAAATATAAAATGTAGCATTTATAAAGTAACAATAAACACTTGTGTGAACCTAATTCATATCCTTTCAGATCCACTGAATGTGTTTGTTCTTAATTATTCGCCTAAGAGTGATAAAGGTAAATGATTATTAAACTGGTTACAAACCAATATAACATAAATCTAACATGTTACAAAACAATTTATTATATTATTATATTTTAAATTATAATATACTCGTATAATACTCTTAAACTATGATTCAGAAGGTTCTATAATTATATTCAACTGAATATAAAAAATTATATCCGTTTAAACTTTTATTTTTTTTTTTTTCAAAGAATACTTAAGAGCAACATCAGCATTTTGTACAAAATACAGCGTATGTCCTACTTTTGAAGGTAAATACTAGTAAGAAATATTTTAATTTTAGATCATAATAATAAACAATTGTTTATATTTTCACATTATATGGACCAGATTGATGTTAAAAGTAATCAAAAGTAGTGCAAAAAAGGTAAATATTACTTTAATAATATAAACTACCTAGGTACCAAATATTAACCAAGAAGTTGATAAATATATAGCTTATGTTTAATTTGGTGGCCTACTATATAATACACAGAATTTGTAACAGGAAGACCTGACAGATAAAATAACTTTATTTCTAATCATTATTTTTATTTTATTTTTATTTTATTTTTGTTATATATTATATAATTTATAGTTACAGGTAGGTATTGTATAAAATATTGATTTGAATTATTTTGAAAAATTAAAAATAGCCAATTTCTTTTTTATCTTATTATAAGAACAGTTTTGTTTGTGAATATATTTGTCTAAGTCAAATACCTAGTTTATTTTTCAGAATTTATTTATATATAAATATTTATTTTTGAGTAAATAAATTTTAGAACTTTTTTTTTTTGTCAGGCCTTCCTGTACATTTATTATATTTATTATTTATGTACTCATGGTAGATTTATTAAATTAGTTCATATGAGAATTGATCAGTTTTCGATTCCCAGTTTTTATGATTAGAAATTATAAACAACTATTAACAACTAAATTTATTTAAATTTTGTAATTTTGTTGTGATTTATAGAACCTTGTAAGTTATAATATTTTTTATATTATAACATAGAAAACATTGAAATCTCTAATTAATATTGATGGGTATTATTGTGTAGAAAAAAAAATTATAAAGCTTATTCAAATTTAAAGAGTATCCAACATAATAAACAAAATTTTCTGAAATTCTAAAAAAAAAATAATGAAACTATTAAGGGTACATTTCGCCCACAGCAGCGAAGAAGGTTGTATCTCTAGTTTCACAATTTTTTTTTTCAAGTTTTCATAACTATTTTTGTGTAGTTCCCGCGAAGATGGTAGTAACTGAATTTTATTGTATAGAACGTCTTTGATCGTCTTATGCTACTATCAGTTTAGCGGGAAAATTACAAACAGTTATAACGACTTGAAAAAAAAAAATGTGAAAATAGAGATACGACCCTCTTTGCTGTGGCAGGCAATTCAATTGCTTAAGAATTTCATTAGTAAAAACATTTTAATAGAATGAAAAATTATCAAAACTCATGTACCTACCTATTGAATTTAATTGCGTACCTTCTTTAATCAATACAGTTATAATTGTTAACCTAGTCATAATACATACAAGTCATACGCAGTTTAGTTATGAATGTAGTGGAAAGTAAAATGATTTAGTGGAAAGTCTTTGGATTTAGTCGGAATACGAGGAAATTAAAGGGAATACTGTTAATTTAGAGGGAAGTCTTTGAATGTAGGTGGAATAATTGGTATTTAGGAAAAAATGTATTCTATAGTGGGGCGTCTTCGCATTCTAAGGGAAGTCTTTTAATTTGTTGGAAGTCTTGTAATTTAGTGCAAAATCTTGCAATTTAGTACGAAGTCTTTGAAATTTGTCATAATACATGGAATTTTAAGGAAGACTTGTACTTTAGTTAAATTCTGGA
>NC_042495.1:31127150-31143545 GCF_005508785.2 Acyrthosiphon pisum | reverse complement strand
ATAATAATAATATATATAAAATACAAAATGTAATGTTATATGAATTTATTTATTTATTTTTTTTTTTTTAATATCTTTAAATATATAAGACAATATCGTATATTTCTAGATTGACTTAAATAATATATTTTTGTTCGATATATAGTTGAGTTAACAAGATTAGAGTGACATATGTATAGTATTTGATACAAAATTAATTTTCTATTTGCATATAAAAGCAACATGTTGTAAGGCACTAAAAATAACTAAAATATCTTGATTTTGTTTGTCTAGTTTGTGCTGGTAAAAAAAACTTGGTATATATTTATTTGTCTTATGTTCTATCCAGCTTATTCTAGTCATTTTCCTCCACATTCACATCTCAATAGCGTCTAGTCTATCTTTTTCATACTTTCCTGTCGTCCAAGGTTTACAACCATATAGTAATATACTCCAGATGTATGTTCTTTAGGAATTTCTTTCTTGAACTTATACTTAGATTTTTATTAGTAAGGAGGGTGATAGTCTTACCTTTTATGAAATCTTCCGGAATTGAGCCTTCCTCATAGAATTTCTTGATAATTTCAAATATGTCTTAACCTATTTTTTCGCCTAGATTTTTCAGTATTTCTGAAGGTATATCATCTTATCCAGTTGATCTTTTATCAAAAAAAATGTTTATATAATTTAAAGATAGAGATAAGAGAGACGGAGAGTGCGAGAGAAGGACAGAGAAAGAGAGACAGTGAGAGGGACAGACCAAAACGGATTCGCAACTTTCAGACAGGAAATTTCATACCCGAGACAACGGAACGTCAAATTTTAAAAGTTACTAGACAAAAGCATATTATAATCTCTTACTGCCGTGTTCACGAATAATAATAAATTTAATAACCTTTTGTCGGCTTCGGTAAAGTTTTATTTAAATATTTTTTTATTCACTCTTCCTGTCCGTTGTCTACGTGCATTCGGAAAGTTCTCAGACACCATAGATGTTTGCAGTCATTTTTGTTGACCGTCGTGGGTGTTTTACGGAACAAACTTTTGACGGTCGCCGAAAACGCGTTAACGAGAGGATTTCAAAAACACGATCGTCGATTTTTGTGCGTGGCATTATGCAGATCAAACAGTGGTTGAGTATACCTACCGACAATTTTTTAATTGAAAATGTCAGAGAAAAAAAAATAGTGTATATCTACAACTCTAGCGTGCGGATAGCGAATGCTTAAACAAAAAATTAATATAAAAATCTGAAGAAATAAAATAACTTGTTTACTCAATTTTAAATTGTAAATACAATTTCCGATATAATAATAATTTGTCTACGTTAATCATTTCACATTGGAACATATTACAGCTGGTAGTCTACAAACACGGACGTTTAAATGTTTAGCAGTTTGTTCAATATTAATCGGATTTCTCGAGAGCTAGAAATTTATATAGTTATAAATAAGTAAGTAAGTTATAAAGATTAAATA
Organism: Acyrthosiphon pisum; assembly: GCF_005508785.2. Taxonomy (NCBI): domain Eukaryota; kingdom Metazoa; phylum Arthropoda; class Insecta; order Hemiptera; family Aphididae; genus Acyrthosiphon; species Acyrthosiphon pisum. Next base: position 31,142,088 of record NC_042495.1, on the reverse strand, counting down.
CAACGTATTATACAACATATTCTAATTGGTATTTTTCCACAGAAATATGTTTAAAAAAAATGTATTGATTGCGTTACGTATTAAAAGTTACAATAATTATTTAGAGATTTTACAACTTTCGAAATGTAATAGTTAGAGCGCGGATTTTTAGGTTCTTAAAAGCTTAAAATATGATGCTAATATGCTCTAAAAAATATGCTTTAAACTTTTAATAATGCAAATAATATGATTTTACTTTCAAAATAGTTCAATAAAAACAATATATAACTTTATAGTTATACAGTACCTATACACTATCATTCCTTTAGTAGGTAACAGGTAAATTATTTAAATATATAAAATTTAAAAAAATTCATACATAGGTATATAAATATAATGAAACATACATATAAAAACAAAATATTATATAACATATTATATCTATAGTACCTTTATAAACAATTAACTATATCGCCATCAGTCGTAAATACTGTATCGTTTGTTTTATTATACGACTTTATGTAAATGTTTTAAACCGTTGTTCGTTTTCAGCATTTTAAGAAATAAAATTTAAAATTACAATTAATTAAAATAAATCGTAAGATATTAAACAGTTATTATCACGTTATCAGTTATCAAATACGATATTCTATGGGTACAATCATGGACTGAGAAGAATGATCAACGTTACCAATTTGATTACAAACAAGTAGATAATTGAATTATTTTTTATTTTTATCATTCTCATATCAAATTATTTATTTTTTCCTAGAAAATATTGTTGCTAGAAAAAAACACAAATCGAGAAATTAACAATATAAATGATGTTTTAGAAACAATAATAGAATATATTCTAAAATATGTAAAATAGGCCAAATATTCTCTAATGTCCAAAATATGCTTTAATATGCAAAATAAATTTTTTCCTACGAACTCTTTGATTTAAATCGTCCACATTTCTTATCCTCGTATACCTGCTTAAAACCAATAAAAATATGTAAAAACATAAATATCCACGCTCTAGTTATCATTAAAACCAAAAACGGAAAATAAATTAACAACCAATTATCCACAATATTCGTACACTATTTTGATAGTACTAAACACCCCATCTTACATATCACTGATATAGTGATATATAATTCAGGGATTGAAAGAAATTTCAAAATCGATTATATTTATCGATAATAGTTGTTAAAATATTTTAAAAAATCAATCGTAATATTAAAATCAAAAATGGTCGTCGATGATATTCAAAATGTATACCATATTAACAAATTAATGATTTATAATATTGTTCAATCACTAAATTTAATTCTTCTCGTTCTAATTCTCTTCAAGTTGTTGTTACATAGTGTTTAGTTATTGGAACCTACAACATGCACGTGTTTGGAATTGCAAAGAACACTGTCCAAAGCCAAGAAGCTGAAAAGTTCACTACATAATTACTATAGCTCTCTGGCAAGTTTTTACTGTTACATTTTCTATCTCTTAAGTAATTTTCAGTTTACGTTCTACCAGAAATGCTGTTCCATGAAAACTTTAATCTGGTACCACTGTTATTCATTGAGTACTTTAATTTATCTTACTTCTAGTAAAGGTGATCCGATTATCACTTGTACGATCTGTAATTTTTTTTTATTTTGTTGACTGAATACACAATAGGTAGCTCACATGGTTTGGTTTTCATATTTTCTGGTAGAAAATTGAATCCAAATACTACTTTTGATAAGTAACCTAATGGGTTTAACACAGTCTACACTTACCTGAGTTATAGTAAGGGTTACCTACATGAAACAGTTATTGGGATTTTTGATGATTGTTGTATTAGGTTTACAGTAATTATTACTCTTTACTGTAGTACCTATAGAATATAGATTATAATATAATTGATTATTATGAATTGATGATTTTATATTATTAGAAAAATAAATTACCAAATTTGAATTTAAGTTTTGTCTCTTGGTTCCACACATGATAAAAAAAAATTAATTAACTTAACTGTACAATAATGATAATTAACTTTAAAAAGTTAAGTTAAGACAATACAAAATTTAACTGAATAAGTTAATACGTTAAAAACAAAAAAAACTAACAAGTTAATGCCCACCTTTGGATTTACCATGACACGAGCACATACGATAATGTAATAAATCGATATATGGGCATCTGTACGGACATAACTAACCAATTTCACTCGTGTGTTAAGGTGTTAAAAACAAGGGTTACACCTTTGCTGGGTGCCACAGTCTATCCACATTATATCCATATTATGCACAGATGAAACAAAATCCGAAAACCTGTACCTATTTGAATAACAAACAAAAACGTTATAGTGTATATGCTTTGGTGAACGGTTGTTTGGATAAGTGTAATAAGTGCATAAATACGAAATGTATTCACTTCTGTATATTTGTTATCTCTTTGTATAGTAACTTTGTATAGTTTATACATTTTTACACAACACCCACATATATAAGGACGTAAGTTGAACACTATAGTTTACATTTTGAAAACGAATTGCATTTAAGCTGCTCGATAAAAAATTAAATTTTAACAATAGCAGAATAACCTTATAGCAATATAATGAGAATAGTTATCAACAATTGAATTTCTCATAAATAAATTGTAATTTAATGTAGTCATATAATTAGTGACATAATTCCTAATCTATAATGACTAACGATCCGTCAAACAGTTGTGGTATATTATTGGTTTATATTTTTACACAGTATCTCTACGTAGCAACGTACCATACTGACATATTTTGAAAAAATAACTGCAGATAGATTCGTATTGATGGGGTCTAGAGGAAAGGGCACGTCCCTGGGGTCCATGAAACTTAAGAGCCCACAGATGTCTTAATTAAAATTATATTTAGTGGTTTTTTGTATTAAAACATTACATTTTTTGAAAACAAATTAAAGTATCTAAATAGGTAACCATAATGCTTGACTTAGGCAAATGAATGTAGGAAGACAGAAATTAAAAAAAATGGCGTTCCCATAAAATAAATATTGATAACCGTAACCGAAATTGAAATATAAAAATTGTTTTCGGTTTCAAACCCAGAGTAAAGGACTTTACGTATTACCATATAATATGTTCTAAATTAACATTGTATTCGTATATAATATTGCTACGAATTACTACACGCAACTGTAGCCTCGAATATTCCATATTTGGTCATAAGTTTACGGATTCTACGAATTCGACTAATTAAAACCACATCTGGCAAACTGTATCACTTGCACGAGGCAGCAGTTTCACTTCTGTAGGAATAACAACTTTATGATGGACATATCCGAGGGACACGCAACACGCTTGGGATCCACCATGGGAATCAAAAACGTATATTTGAGAGTCAGGAGCACAGCATGATCAGATGTACCCGGGCCAGCAAGACCGAAGCCACCAGCCATTATACACCGCTACACCACTACTACCACAAGATTATACACAATTATTTTTATAATAAATTGTATTTCTAATTACTGTAAATTGTCTGCTATTTTATTTCAAAAGCAACATCTTTCTGGATCCCTGGAGGACTGTACGTTACACCAGAATATACCTATATAACAAATGTATACCTATAAATGTTTGTTAATAATAATACGGTTGAGTTTCAATAACTTATTATATATTTTTTTTAATTTTTACCTCAAACACTAGTCGACTGTAAAAAAAAGTGAGTCGAAACATTAAGAAAACTGAAATGTAACTACACGCGGGGTTAAATAATATAATATGAGAAGTATTTGGTGTTAATCCAACTGCAAAATATATAATGACTGAATGCCTCAAAACGAGTGTTGTCGATAATATTGGAATGAATCTGATTTTTGACATTGCCCTGGTACTACAAACTCAGCACAACACCAAGAGGCTATCATTATTAAAAACAACAAACTTGTAGGTACAACTCAATATTAAAAAGGTCGGCAAGTGGGTGTCGCTCTGCTGTACAGTAGGTTACAAGTGGGTCACTCTAATGGATGGTGTAGATTTTAATTCAATGATATAATACCATTGTATAAGAAAATGTATTCCGAGATTTTATACATTTTTGGATACAATATAATTATTACATTTTAAATTTAATAAATGTTGTCAAAATTCAAACATTAAATTTTTATAAAAAAAAATTTGGCCATGGATTATTAATATTTTTCAACTGCTATTGTAAAAATATATCATAAGCCTTGTATTAAATGTTGACGCAATTTAACCCACCATATACAATTTTATTGATGGTATATTTTGTTACAGAAAAAGAACTGAACAATTTTCCGTAAACAATGTTTCCATGAAAATATTTTTTGAAGATATATTATAAAATGTTTTGTTAATGATTTTAACAAAATATTTTTCAAATGTGAACTTCTCGGCCAAAAATATAAATAAAATATTTCCCTATTATTTACGCAACTTTTTCAAATATTTTGACAACTGTATTGTTTTCCTGAAAATATTTTTACCATAGTTTGGAAATATTAAAATGCTGTGTGGGATAAAATATATTTTGTTGCCAGTAGAAAACATCTGCTCGTTGCCACCTTTTCTTATTTTGAACACACATTCATTTGAACAGGTACTACAAAAATATAATGTAACCAGTGTAAGTAGTGACTTACTTGATTGTTTAGTTAGGTGGTAGCTGTTTTTATGATTTACAATAATTCGCAGTTATTGTAATATATAATTTAATGTTCTTACAGCAATGTCCAATAATATCAAAAATCTATTTATTTTTAAATTATGAAAGTTGAATTGAAGCCGCGATTTTACTCATCATATCAGTTACTGAACTGTAATCTATTTTTTTGTTTGAAATACACCTGCAATGTCTGTTGTTTGTGAGAAATGTACATGCACCGATTATATAATCGCTTACGCACTCTGTTGTAAGTAAATATTGACCGAAATTATAAGCTACAGTCTTATATACATTTTTTTACGTAAACAATTCTAATATTAAATACATAAGAGTTGTATAGAACACACAGAAAACTTTTATTTTATACTATGAATCACGATTAGTTGAATTATGTATATTGCTTTATCGAAACTATTTAGTTTCAACTTTTACATTACTATAACGATTAGTTAAAATGCACCTAGAATTATTCATCCTCCCAAATCAAAAAAAATTTCAAAATTCAAAGATAGAAATGTTCTTTAAAAAAGGCTATAACTTTTAAACCAAAACTTTACAAACACTTTTTAAAAATCATATGAAGTATAAAGATTATAAAAAATAAATGGAAAAATGATCGACACATAATGTTGTTTTAGACCAAAAAATATTATGGATGTTGGTTCAAATTTTTTTTCAATTTCCACTAATAACAACATGATATGATAATCTTTGTACATCATTCAACATAATAGGGATATAATATATATATATTTCTTTTTTTAATAATTAGAAAAAAATATATATTATAAAATTCGGAATTCTCTCGTCCTTATAAATAGCTCAAAATTATTAAAATTATTTAGAAAACAATAAAGTATTATGAGTATTTTAAAAAGGATTTTAACAAGCAAATTACATTTTAAAATACTCATAACTTCTTTTAAAATTAAAATATGAAAAAAAACCAACGAGGATAGGTCAATTCACTCTAAATGTTAAACTAACAGAGCACGTGTTCTGCCGAGCGTAAAATTTGCTATATTACGCACTTCTAAGACGGAGACAACACATGCGTGTGTGGCGTTTTCTTAAGAGATACCATTTTAGTTACCAAATAGGTACTAATTGTAAATAATATAATATCATAGATGTGAATATTCCGTTTCCCGAAAATTAAATAAGTACCTATCTAACTGATGTCTGATTATATTACTATGTACAACTGTACAATACGTGCACGTTCACACCAGCTGTATGAACACTAAGTTAAGTATTTGTATGTAGATCCTTTTCTTATAAATTATATAATTTTGTTGGAAACCATAAATTATTATTATTATTATTATTATTGAAAATTTATTACAGAAAAAAATTCTGTTTCGGTTTTGTTTTTGTATACCAGTTTTTAATATTTTTCAATTTGGTTTCAATTTTTCAATACTGGTATTAAAAAATTTCATTTTTAGTTTCAATTTTGTTTACCAGTTTCTAAATTTTTTCTGTTTCGTTTTTGATTTTGTATTAGGCTTCAGTTTTTAAACGGTTTTACCGGTTTCTAAAATCGGTTTCAAGGCCTGGACGGTTGGACTATTGACGTTCATTCTTGAGTTTATTAATTAATTTAAATCGCAGATTTGAGCGTATCAATCGCCTTTTGTGTAAAGTAAACATTCTAAAATGTTAAATATCAAAACACAGGGCTTTAAATTATATTTTCGATTTTGGTTTAAATTATAATACCAAAATCCAATTTTTACCGGTTTCAGTTTTGATTTTGTTTTCAATTTCAGTTGTTACAGGTTTCTAAGACCTTGTTTTTTTTAGTCACATCAAAAAACAAAATCAATTTAGCTAAAAACTGATTTTAATTATTTTCCTTTCGTTTAGACATTTCACAATATCGATTAACGTCTACAAGCTACAGTTCTCAGCTACAACGGGCAGTCGATATGTACACAACTGTACTGTGCATATTACAAACAACAAAATATTATTTGCCTACTATTATTTTCCCAAATTTTTAATTTTTTTGCATACAATAAATGCACATTTTTTGTTCCTTATTTGCAGAATAACCTTTTAGATATTATTAATATATTATAATATAAAACATTATAGTACATATGCTTCGGTAAACGATTGTTTGGATAGGTGTAATAAGTATTTATACGATAAGTATTTACTTCTGTATATTTTTTAAGGTTTTGTGTAGTAACTGTGTATAGTTTTTAAATTTTCAAACAACACCCACATATATTAGGGGTCCATGAATCTTAAGAGCCCACAAAAAGCCCGTACACATAGCAAGGGTTACACCTTTTGTGGGCGCCAAAGTCTCATAATTACTATAATAATATGTTTGAAACGTCTCTTGTGAAATCCTAAATTATAGCGTCAGAACGATATCACTGCTCTAGGTATATAATATGAACATGACATATACATTTGAAGATGAAAACCAAATGATTTTTGAAACTTTTGGTTAGACACATTTGTTTTGAGTTACTGCGAGCATTCGAGATGAGAATAGGATTGAAATGAAAAAAAAAGTTTTCTATTTTGAACGAGATTGCAAACGCGATATCTCCACAAGTAAAATTCAATCGATATCATTATATCTCAAATTTTTAAAACTATTTAAATCGTTAAAAAATATTGTTTTATAAGTTTTTAAATCGTTATACCATGCCCATATTATGCACAGTTGAAACAAAACCCGAAAACCTGTAACTATTTGAATAATAATCAAAAACGTTATAGCACATACTCTTCGGTGAACAGTTGTTTGTATAGGTGTAATAAGTGCATAACTACGATAAGTATTTCCTTCTGTACATTTTTTATTGCTTTGTATAGTAACTGTCTACAGTTTTAAAATTTTTAAACAACACCCACATATATTAGGAGTTCGGACTTAGGTCGAGCACTATATACAGCACTATATATATATAGCTATAGCTTACATTTTGAAAACGAATTGCATTTAAAATGATCGATAAAAATTAGATTTTTACAAAAGCAGACTAACCGTAGAGCAATATAATGATAAGAGTTGTTGAACAATTGAATTTCTATTAAATAAAATGTAATTTAGTGACATAATTCCTAATCTATAATGGCTAACGATCGGTCACCCAGGTCAACCAGTTATAGGTCTGTGCTATGTACCTTACTGACAAATTTTGATAAAATAACTGCTGATAGATTCGTATTAATGGATTCAGAGGGAGGGGTACGTCCCTGGGTTCCCATCATGTGGTTTTAGACCATAAGATATTATGGATGTAGGCTCAACTTTTTTTCAATTTCCAATAATTACAACATAAAGTGAACATCTTTTAACCTATTCAATTTTAATGTTTTTCAACGGAGCGATATTTTTTTATTTTGAATAACCAGATAAAATCTGTATATTATAAAATTCAAAATTTTCTCGTGCTTATCAATGTCTCAAAATGATTAATAATATTTTGGAAACTATATGGTTTCATGAATATTTTAAAAGGTATTTTAACAAAAAATGTACAATTTTAAAATACTCTTAATTTCTTTTAAAATTAAAATATAAAAAAAACCCAACGAGGATAATATTTATACTCCTAAATTTGACAGTATGTCAATTCACTCTAAATTTTAAACTAACAGAGCTACACTTGTTTCTCTGAGCGTATAATTTGCTTTTTTACGCACTTCTAAGACAGAGACAACATGGCTTGCGCAAGGTGTATTAATAAGGTGTCGTCACTTGTTTGAAAACTTGATTGAAAATGTTACTACAGATCGTCGTCACCGCCGGGAGCGCTATATGTCCCAAAGAGGCCGAAAAACGAACTTTAATACACCAAAGCCATAGAAAATTTAAAATATATTATGATTTAAGGAACAAAATTCAAAATTTTTCATTGCATAATGACTTCTATGTTCTAAATTATTTGTATTTATGTATTTAAATACTTTCTTTTTATCAAATACAACTATTAATATTATTAAATATAATTAACTAAATTAACTAAATTGTCATTTTTAAATTTTCTATTACAAAAAAAATATACGAAAAATGTAAGAGTTAATTCACTAAATTATCATACATAATGCTTTCAAAGTGTTATAATTAACAAATTATAATTATTAATTATTAATTAATATATTGATTTTAAATACAATTCATAATACTAGTACTAGTATTATACTAGTATTCATATTACCTGTATGTTACCAAAATGCATATATTTTTAATATCTTTTTATAAGCATTTATTACTCAGTTGTACCTATCACCATTGATTTTATAATATATTCATAGTATTTATAGTATATTATAAAATCAATGCTATTACCTATATATTATTATATATTAACTGAGATCCTGGGGATAGAAAAATAATATCTATATACTAAATGGTTGATAGACTTATATGGTCATCCTAGATCAGTGCTTATTTTAAGCACTTTAAGTGCTTATGGAAAAAGTTTAAATACTTAAATTTTAATACTATTATTAATATTTCTCAAAAGTATATTAAAATATTAACTTACTATACATTTTAATAATTTATCTGTGTGAAATAGTACATGTAATTTTAGTAAATACCTAATTTAGAAAAAACAATTTATAATTTTGGTTAAGGAGGCTTTGACAGTTTTACATTAAATTTAAAGAGCCTCATGTCAAAAAAATTTGAGAAGCACTGTACTAGATTCTAATGTAAAATATCTAAATATATATAACTATCTGTTCCGGTAAAAGATCATGTTTGTAATGTTGCATTTCAATTTAAAAACTTCATATACATTTTTCTAACATAATTTGTAGTTATTGAAGAAATATATAAACAACATTTTTGACAAAGTTTAGTTGCTCAATACACATTCGTAACCTTTGTGATGGGAGGTATAAGACCAACATCTCGGTGGGGTGACCCCCTTTTACCATTTAAGCGGGACTGGCTACTTCTCGCCTTAAGTGGCGCAGGCTCGTCCCTCCAGCCGGGTGCACCGTGCGCCAGAGCGCCATACGATGTTCCGCTGGCAACACTCTGTCGAGGAGGTTGATCGGTGGGTTTCGAAAGTCCTGCGCCGGCGAGCGCCGGGTTGCGAACGCCGGACAATTCCCTCCCTTCTACCAAGCCGTTACTTCCACAGCCTCCGCGAGTCCATCCACACCAGTTCCCCGAGTGCGGACGGCGTGCGCGGACGCGCGAGGCGTACGCGCTCGTCGGCCGGGCTCGGGTAACAATGCTCGTGAAGCGTCGGTTCCGTCCAGGAGCTTAGCGTGGTCGGATTTCCGACGGGGCTCTCTTCACGCCCGCGGAATGGGATTTCGGGGACCGTTTCCCCCAGTACCCACACTCCCTCTAGCTATCCTTGGAGGCGCTCTCCACGCGCGACCCACTGGCGGTCCTCCGATAAACCTTCTCCCGCGGTATCCTTATAGGTCTCGTGACCATCCGAGGTCGACTCTCCCCAGGACGACACTGAGGCCTGGGTCCGGAAGACGCTGCCACTGTCAGTCCCGGGAACAGTGCTCCCGTTACCTCGAGCCGCGGGTACACCGGCTCGGTAGCCCCAAATGCCAACCAGGGGATGAGTCCCGCACTCTGCCGCCCTCAGAGTTTTTGGATTGCCGTGAGATTTTCGCGTCGGTCAAGAATTCATGGGTGCCCCGTCGGCCCGGCCCGCCCGTTCCACAATTCTATCAGTTTCTTTAGATGGTCCGGTTTCACGGGTGACTCAACCCGCCGGGGCTGCTCCGCGTCCTCCGAGCGGCACTAAGATGTCGCCTGCGCGCCCTCCGCAAATGTGGGTTGCAGTTGGCTTCCAAGCATTGGTCTAAGACTTATGGCGACAAATTGTGACCTTCAAGCACGACAGGCCCCAGCCCACTGTGCGATATTTTCTCCTCGGGGTAACAGTCATCCCGTACCAGCCTATAGTCGTTCAGCCGGTAACGGATTCCATCGGGCAGATGTGCCATGGTTGTCGGGCTTGTTAACGGTCGGTGTCAGCCTCGGTCCCCGAGTCGCGGCCAGTCTATCCGACCGCCAGTTGCTCAATACACAGTCAAATATTAACCAAATATATCATAACGCATTATGTCAAAACAAGAATGATATTCACTTGCAAAAGAAAAAAATTAGCAAGTTGCTAAAAACAAGAAAACACCAAAAAAACTAAATAAATTAAATAAAAGTAAAATATAAACCAAGTTGAATTTAAGATACTATTAGATTATTCAAATTATCGAAGAAAAACCAGTGTCTTAGAAAATAAGCGATTGCTCGAATAGTCTCTAAGTCCCGTAACACGTCGTCAATGAAAATAATCTAAGTCGTAATACACAAGTGTGATAATTAAGAATGAAGGGGTACAGGGGTGTGTACGTACGGTTTGCTAAATCACGTCTGAATACCGGGCCGCTCCCAGGCTCCTATCCCATCTCTTACTAGATCCCTGGCGGACTGCGACTTTGATTCTCACAGTCCAGGGGGCCTTCTACAAGATGTGCCTTTGGTCGGAGCGGGGTGTCGTAAAATGACCAGATATACCCACGGCCGTCTTGTCACAGTGGCAATATCTGATTCGTAGAATCTACTGCGCTCCGAGGAGGTCTCACAGATATCTTAACGGTTCGGTTTTGTCATCTGGCCGTTGGCAGACGCCGAGACTGTTGCTAACGTTTATAGTATTGCTCTCCCAAGGTTTTATGTACAGCGGTGACATCACCTAACTATTTACATGTTACCATAGGACATCCGATGCTGTGTAGTATGACTATGTGTAGGGGCGGAATAGAGGGGTTCGTAGCACCATATAGGTACCATTTGTAAATAATAATATCATAGATGTGAATATTCCGTCTCCCGATAACTAAATAAGTGCATATCTAAGTGATTCCTGATCGTATTACTATATACAACTGTATAATACGTGTACATTTATACCAGCTGTATGGCCAATAAGTTAAGTATTTGTATGTAGATCCTTTTCTTATAAATTAAATAATTTAGTTGGAAACCAAAAATTATTATTATTATTATTATAATAAAAAATAATCATTAATATTACTTTATTACTTTGTAGTTTGTACTCTTATTGTATTACTGTATTAAGTTTCATTTTGACCGAACATAGGGACTACACGCATCAGTTAGCATAATTTTTTTCCTGTTTCGTTTTTAATTTTGTATTAGGTTTCAGTTTTTAAAAAGTTTTTCCGGTTTCGAAAATCAGTTTCAAGGCCTGGATTGTTGGACTATTTACGTTCATACTTTGTTTATTAATTTATTTAAATCGCAGGATTGAGAGTTTTGTGTAAAGTAAATATTCCAAAATGTTTAAGATACCAAAACGCAGTTTTTTAAATTAAATTTCGGTTTTGGTTTAAATTATAACACCAGTATCCAATTTTTACCGGTTTCAGTTTTGATTTTGTTTTCGATTTCAGTTTTTAACGGCTTATACCGGTTTCTAAGCCCCAGTTTTTTTTTTAAGTCACATCAAAAAACAAAATCAATTCAGCAAAAAACTGGTTTTAAATATTTTCCTTTCATTTCGACATTTCACAATATCGATTACCGTATACAATTTACCGTTCTCAGCTACGGTGGACGGTCGAATTGTACACAACTGTACTGTGCGTATTATAAAAAAAAAACAAATTATTATTTACCTACTATTATTTACCCAAATGTTTTATTCTGTTGCATACAATAAATACACATTTTTTGTATCGTATTAGCAGATTAGCCTATTATACGATTTACTCGGCTGGCGCTAGACTGGCGAGTGCCCGCCGGTTTGTCACAGAACACGAGACTGGCCACATCGCATACGAACCTACGGCGATGACCTACGACAGAACGCTGTGGGCGTGGCTTCGAGAGCCAATGCCACGGGCAACCAGCGTTATAGCTGCTGTTCAACCACGCGCAATCACTAAGTTGGTGACACCAACCACAAACATTTAATGAGCGGTTCCTGCAACGACGCGGCGGTCGAGACCAGGCTATAAATACGAGTGCGGAGCAACAAATCTAGTCAGTGTGTTCAACGGAGCTTTCCGCAGCAAGACCCACCCAGGGCAGACTTGCACGGATAGATTTCATACACATTATTACGATTTAAAACCTAACAAAAATTGTAATATTTACCTTACGTTAAAATAAACAAAAGACATTAATACAATCCACTGAAAGTTATTTTCCTCGCTGGAACAATCGTTGTTGGATAACTTTTAATATCATTGGTACTTTGTGTTATTCATCTAACGTTGTTATTAAATTATTGTTGGTAGCCACAAAAATGTTGAAAAATATTATTGTGTTAGCTTTATGTTTTATGGCTTATATAATTGGAAATATATATGCATTAAGCGCATTGCAACGTAAAAGTCGTGAGTATATTTTATTTTATTCATTACGTTTTAAGACAAATCGCTTATTCGTATTTATGGAGAATCTGAATTCAGATAATTACAGTTTCAATTCACAGAAACAGTGTTATTTTAAAAAAGTAGTAATTTATTTTTTCAAATGGTAACTACTATATATTTTAATGAATTCTGGTAAAGCTTTTTTTTCTGAAAATCTTGATAGTCAAATCATCAATTTTGGTTTGCTAGTTTATTAACTATGGCCCTCTAAACTTTAGTAAAATATTTATTAATAACATCGTTATAGGTTTAATTTACAAGAGCTAAATATTTTTTTCTTATAACTAACTTTTATAAATTTAAAACCATATATAGTTATGAACCATAAGTTCCCTATATTGGTAGTAATCGGATGCAAATTATGAATTTAGCATATGAAATTCTTTAAGAATTTATATTTAATAATCGTAATTTAAAAAAATTATTTGCAAGATATTTAGATAAATAGTCAATTTCAATATAGGTTTGTACCTAACTTACGCATACTTTTCATCTGAGTTAATTACAAGTTTCCAATATTATTATATAACAAGAATTAAATACCATAAGGTATTACCTTAGCCGCATAATAAAGATTCCAAATGAATGCTATTGTAAGAGAAGTATCATAGGAATTTAAGATAGGAAAAATTCAAAATAAAATGTAAATGTCCAAAACTAAAAAACATGAAGGGTTATGAATTTAAACTCCTAAATTCATATTCGCATGCGATATCCTTCAATATAGAAAACCTATATGGTTCAAATTTCAAGTTTATCCCACTACGAGAAGAGCACCACAAAACATTGCACTTTTTTTATTACACAAATTATTTATCCTCCTTACATACCTAAGGCAATAATGTCAACAATCGAATACTATTTAACTTTACCGGAATCCATTAAAATATAGTTACCATTTGAAATGTTTAAAAGTTTTGAAATTGTTATAAAAAAATTGCATGTTAAAAATAAAGAAACACGTAATTTTTCGTCTTAACAAAATTCAATGTGATCTATCCATAATCTCTTAAAAACTCCCGCATACAATGACATAAGATACACCCTGTATAGTATTGTGATAATTATTTCTCGATTAGAACAATTACCAATGTCCATGGGCGGATAGGCCTACCGGGAAACCGGGAATTTCCCGGTGGGCCCCCCTTCGTATTTCGGTAATGGGGCCCTTTAATAAAATGCAATTACCTACGATAGAAATAATTTGAAATATCAAAAAAAATATTATAATCTTAATATCTTATATCAATTATATCTCATATTATACATTACTATCTGTGGTCTTTTTCAAAACATTTCTTATCGGCCCGCAGCCGCCGTGCTCTCACAACTACAACGTCGGTTAATGGTTGGCGGCGGGTAGTGGGTCACGGTTGAAACTGGTAACTGGTGAGGTGGGTAATCACTCACAAATCGGTTGTTGTAGATACTATTTTTAGAATAATCTAAACTAAACATTGGACTTTTTCAATGCTACGTGTATTTGTGTGCGGTAATATAAAGTAATATTTACTATTTTACCGATATCTTATCACAAACAAATTGTAGAATTATAATTATTATATACTTATTGCACTATTGCAGACATAACGTTTCTACTAACTCGCGGTTAATCGTTAGTCATTTTTCTTGATTTAAGTTATATAGTTGATCAGTATTCAGTGTTATATATTATATTCCTTAGTTCTTACACATTGCATAGTACATACAGACATACAGTTAAAACAGACGTTTACGTGCTGTTTTATTTTTTTCAATGGGCAATTCCAAAAAAATACATAAAAGCGGAAGTGCTAAACGAAAAAAAAAGGAGAAAGAGTTGCTTAGAAAGGAAGGTCAAAACCCTAATCAAAAAAAATTAAATTTTGTAAAATCAAGTAAGTACTC
>NC_042495.1:31085425-31126731 GCF_005508785.2 Acyrthosiphon pisum | reverse complement strand
GAAAATGAAAGAGAAATCTGAATAGTGATAATGGTAATTTCAAATTATTTTTCTATACTTATTTACCTAAACTATTTTAAAAATGAAAACTTCCCTTTCTAGATGTCAATTCTTCAAAACAAGATATTAAAGATATTGAAAATGTTGATACCATGGCAATAGTTGAAACCGAGGTTGAAACCTGTTCAAATATTGATAATGGTACCTATATAATTATAATATTATATACCTAATTTTTAATTATATAAATCTAATTTCCAATTATAATCTGTAGGTGACAGTAATTTGAAAAAATATAACAGTACTGCTATTGAAAATGAAAGAGAAAATCTGAATAGTGATAATGGTAATTTCTAGTTAACTTTTTTACCTAAACTATTTTAAAAACTAAAACTACTTTCTAGATGTCAATGCTTCAAAACAAGACAATGAAAAAAATCAAGTTAATACAATTGAAAATGTTGATACCATGGAAATAGTTGAAACCTCTTCAAATATTGATAATGGTACCTATATAATATACACCTACATTTTTTTTACATTTTTTTATTGTAAATTAAAATGTTTCAGCACACTGAGTGCTAATAATAATAGTTTATAATAAATGTTATACGTAAATTTGAATTCTATAATTTTAAACTAGTATAACTTTTTTTTTTACAGAGGCTACTGATATGTTTATAAAACCTAGAAGTATTAATTTTACAAGCTTTTGGTCATTCCATCCTCATCAACCGAAAACCAACATTCCATTCAGACCTTCAAAATTGTACAACCGTAAGGATGGAGGTCATCGTAAATGGATATCTTATTGTGTTAAGAAAAAAGCTTTATTTTGCAATATATGTCTTTGTTATGGTGATGGTTCTGGATCATTTTCCAAAGGATTTTCTGTCTGGAAACATGTATATGAGCGAGTCAGTGATCACGAAGAAACAATAACACACAAATTAAATGTTGATGCTCATTTGATGAAAAAGCAATTTTCCTCAGTGGATTCACTTTTAACACACGGACTTGGTTCAATAAGAAAAATACAAGTTGAAAACAATCGAAATGTATTACTTCGTCTTATTGATGTGTTAAAGTTAATTGGAAAGCGCGGACTAAGTTATAGAGGTAAAACAAATGAGGCTGCTTATTCACTCGACGATTCTTCCTTAGACCATGGCAATTTTTTGGAAATAACTTTACTTATTAGTAAATATGATTCCTTGCTTAAATCACATTTAGATAAAGTTGTAAAAAAAAGTTTAAAATGTCATAATTCTGGAGCCCAACAAGGAGGAGGTCAAGTTACTTTTTTATCAAAAACTACAATTAATTATATTCTTGAAATTATTGCTAAAAATATCAAATTTACAATTTCTAATGAAGTGAAAGATGCTGTAATATATTCTGTACAACTCGATACAACACAAGATATATCTGTTACAGATCAATGCTCAATAATATTAAGATATGTAAATGGTACATCTGTCTTTGAAAGATTAGTTGGTATGGTAAGGTGTAGCTCAAGTAAAGGCTCCGATTTTGTTGAGTTACTCTTAAAAGTTCTCAAAGATATGAATCTAGACCCAAAATGCTGTATAGGAAACGCAACCGACGGAGCTGCAAATATGCAAGGAGTTTATAATGGATTTTCCACGAAAATGAGCGAAGCAGCAGTTGAACAAGTACATGTATGGTGTTATGCACATGTATTAAATTTAGTTATTAGTGATATTACAAGCAAAATTGTCCAATCTATTTCTTTGTTTGGTATCTTGCAAGGATGTGCGGTATTTATACGTGAGTCATATAAACGTATGGACATATGGATAACCAAAAATTCCAAAAAAAAAATATGTACAATCGGCGAAACAAGATGGTGGTCCAAAGATGCAGCATTGACAAAGGTTTTTGGACAATTTAATGAACCCGAAAATGGATTGTATGTTGATCTCATAACTACAATTTAGGTATAACTCCAGATGCTCGATTCAAGGCAAAAAATTTAAAAGAAGGTTTGTTAAAATATGAAACTATTTTAACTGCCCAAATGTACTTGCGAATTTTTAAAAAAACCACTCCTCTATCAAAATATTTACAAGGGCATGGAGTTAATATAATTGCAGCTTATCAAATGGTGAAACAAACTTTGAATGATTTACAAGACTGTGCCCGCCAATTTCAATGTATAAAAGAAGCAGCCAATACTTTTGTTGAATATACCAATAAAAAATTTGATGAAATGGAGAATAATACTTTAGAAATTCTAAATGAGTTACCTCATATTAGAGTAAGAAAAAAAAAAAGACAATTTACTGACTATGAATCAATAGATGATCCTATTACAGATCCATTACGGGCATTTGAAATCAATGTTTATAACCAAGTATTTGATACTGTTATTGAAAGTATTTCATCAAGATTTGAAAAACATGAACAACTATGTGCAGATTTTTCTTGTCTTGACCCAAACAATTTTCAACTAGATTTACCACTTCCAACAAATGCTTTAATAAAAATATATGAAAAAATCAGAAATTTTATTCCGGACATAACTTACGATGATCTTAGAAATGAATATGTTGACTTTACATCTAAATGGAGAGAATTGAAAAAAACCATTGCTTGTGTGTATGATGAACTAAATAATCAAGTTACTGATGATGGTGATGATTCAGAAAATGGTAATCTATATTTATTATTACATAAATATTAAAAAATAAAATCATCAATAATTATGTTATATTTTATTTTATGTTTTGTTCTAGGACTCAAGAGTGATGATGATATTATAGTATGTGTGCATAGTGCCAGTACCAAGTATTGTGTAACCTGCTGTTATGAAGTGTTGGTGAAATATAATTTATACGCAAATACATATCGTGGCCTCCACTTTGCATATAAATTTATGCTTACTTTATCCATTACACAAGTAGAATCTGAACGTACATTTTCGAAATTAAAATTTGTAAAAAATTATTTAAGAAATACAATAGGTCAGAATGTATTAGAGAGTATGTTGCTAATGAATGTAGAAAAAGATATTCTCAACAAAATTGATTCCGAAGACATCATAAATAAATTAGGAGCTAGAAGCCCAGTATTTGGTAGAATGTTACTATGTTAAAATGAAAAACTAAATTTGATTAAATAGTAAAAAATTGTTTTGTTATACATTGTTGGTTATGTGTTATGCTTTATTTTGATGTGGTACTTAATAAAATTGATATAGTAATGTACTTGCGAGCGAAGCGAGCGACTTTTTTTTTCATGTTTGGGGCCCCTTTGTAAAATTTCCCGGTAGGCCAAAATTGGCCTATCCGCCCATGCCAATGTCATATTAATTATTAGAAGTAACTTTTCCATGACCACATGATATCACAAACGGAGATATCTTTTAATAGCAAATTTATGTTCTACAGAACAAATTTTGTGTTTTTAATTATAATTAACTGAAAATAAAACTTAATGATAAAGATATTATTCTTAAAGAAATGCCTATATATTAATATTTTACTACGCATGTAAGTTTGTCAGCGGTTGTGACTTTCTCTTAGATGTTGTCAACTATCTTGCTCTCGTTTTGTTGGTAAAATACCTAATACATTTTTTAATTTAATTATTTAGAATTTGATAGATTAGTCACATGCTATAGTAAGTAATTTGATTTTACTTTAAAGTATACACATCATATTTCTCTTACAAATACGTTGAGTTTCACTCAACGTAATCATATTTCTACAGTACTTAGTATAAAAATTTGTTAGTCTGTAATTTTGATTTTAAAATAATATGAAAAATAAACTATTATTACACAACGATCAAGTACATAGTTCAATAAGTCAATTGATTAGGGGTTATTTGAGAAGCTTTCGTACCGGCTTATGAATGTTTTTTTCCGTCTTACTAACCCATAATAATATATTAAAACTTACAGTTCAAATTAGTGCGTGTGGTCGGCTTAAAATATATAAGAGTGATTTTACCCATTATCAAACTTAAATGTAAAATTATTTACTGTGTTCACTCGTTGGTTTTTAAATTTACTCAAATATTTAAGTGAGTGATGAGTATATTGTGTAATAAAATAATTGAACGCGTAGACAATTTTTGGTTCATAATATTATTAACTGTTTTATTGAAACATATTGTGTTATTACTTATTTATTTGTACAATATTTTCTTTTAAATCAATTTTAGTCGTTCAAGACGACGTACATTTAAAAAAAACATATAACGAGGAATGAATTATATAAACTAAGTGATTGGATTGACTCACGGCAGATATTCAATCTGATCGGAATATGCTTCTTTTTGTCGGTCTTTGAAACGTCGGTGAGTACTGCAGACCCACGGCTCCTGTGGTCAATGGCAATACGATATGAATGGTTTGGTTATTGGACACAAATTAATAATGGTGTGGCGAATAAATAGTGTGGTTTTCCGCGGCATGTGCGTATGCGAGTAGGTACGGCGGCGGAAACGGTTTAGCGTTATCAATAGCAGCGGCGGTAACAATTTGTTTATGTGTGAGAGTAGGTACGGCACTGTTCGGACGACGACGGCGACGACGTTCGGACAACGAGGGTATTTAAAACAAAAACTTCTCGTCTGCGCTGTTTGAACCTGAAGAGGTCCCAGTCACAGAGGAGAATAGACGGTAATACTTGGTCGCACTGTTTGAACCTAAGGAGGCTCCAGATACGGCAAGCGAATACGATTTGTTGTTATGTTTCGTGACGGTGGTTGGGGCTATATATGCACTACTACGGTAGCTGCTATGAAGAATAATTACGTGTTGTGTAATACGTCTTTGACTTGTTTTGACTGATCTCATGCGGTTAGATCGGTTCGTGTTGATGATAGTGGATGTTATGAGATGCGCACTTTATGTTGATGTAATTGTTTTAGTGATTTGATTTAATTATGAAATGGTAATTAACGATTTTCCTACGATGTTTTAAACTGAAATGGAAGTGTGCGCTATCTAGTGTGTGTGCCCGACGCTTATTGTTGGACACAACACACTTGATAGTACGCGGTTCGTCGACCAGTGGCGTGTCGGTATGCGTATCGACGGTGGTAACGTGTGCACTGCGCGCTCTAGTAATTTACGTAGGTATTATTCTGTCTCGTTACAAATTGTAAAATAATAATATTTGATAATGCCAATATAATTCACCTAAAAATTAAAACACCGTAAAAACCCAAAGAGACAAGGCAACATTCTTAACTTATGATTCACTATAGGTCAATTTACAATAATATTTAAGATAAGAGTACAAATTTGTAACTGTTGGACATTCGTTTTGGTATATTACATATGCGTATATCTAAGACGGAGAAAACATTATATTATGTGGATTCTATTGTTTATGGCACATTTATGATTTAATGATGTGTATAATTTATTTTATTTATATTAAATTCTAAAACATAGTGATATTAAAATAAAATATAAACTGCAAAATTCAGAACTCACTAAATGGCTAAACAGTGCCTAAACTAAATAAAACATTTTATAAGAATAAAGAATTGTCATACGATTTCAAATTTAATTGATTCAGTGTGTTATAATGAAGTTCCGTAGCTGCATTTAATAAAATAAAATATACCATATAGTTGTAATTCTATGATCAAAATACCTGCCATTTTAAAATTATTAATCGGAGAACTTACAAAATGGGACAATTGTAACTTGTTTTAAATAAACGAATAAAGTTATTTAATGAATATAATGTATCAATCATAAACTTTAGAACTGAAACTAATATATTATTATATGCATAGTATAAATCAACTAAATATCACATGGCAAAGAGCTAAATATTCAGATAATATTAAATTTAAAGATATATTGTATTATTATTTTTCAATTATGTAGTCAGGACTTATCAGAAGTATTAAACTAGTATTTTAATAATATTAAATATAAGATATAATTCAATTAGCGCTGTTCTTGGATTTTAGTATTAATATATTTCATATTGAGTTTTTTGTATAGTAAATATGGTGATAAATATCTGTAAATTAACACGCATTTGTAGTAAGGAATAATTTAATTCTTTTAGGTAGTTATTTTAAATGTTATTTATAGGTATAGTAACTTAATATTGTGATGTCTAAATAAGTATTAAATCTATATTTGTATGAAATTATATAAATTGGAAATGGTATACAAACCGTAACTAAAACCTAAATTACCTAATACCGGTATTGAAAAATTGAAACCAAAATCGAAAAAATTATCAACGGTAGATATACAAAATCGAAACCAAACTGAAATTTTGTCAATCGGTTTCAAGCCCTGATTTTTAATCTTTTAGCATAATTACAAATAGAAAATGTGGTACGAACAGAAAATCATTTCAGTTTTGGGTCAATTTCAGCCATCACCTCTTGCAAATCGTTTAGTAGTCGTTTTCGTGTTTAAAACACCTCACATCAGACCCTACTTACACAATAAACTACCATCATTATTAATACTTTCTGTCCCGACCAAGGTTGCTCCAGCTTAAGATTTAAACTTTCAATAAATATATTTGTATAAAATGTATATGCCATATTTCTTTCAATTAAAGTAGTAATATAATATATGACCAGTAGCAACAATTTAATTTAACAAAAAAAATTTATTTTGTCGTAAAATGAAAAAAACAATAATGCGTGATCTACAAAAGTGTATGATGCAAATCATATTATAACATGTACACATATAAATCTATAGGCACCCTTCAAGCCACACGGAACTTAAAGATATAACTTTATTTAACTTCGGATGGACCAATATCCATTATCCATCTGACTTGGCACGTTCAAAATGAAAAACATAAAATTAGTCGATTGGCACAAACGTACGGATGAATTGTTTTTATAAAGATTTATTTGCTGTTATTTATAATCAAAACTTTTATAGAGCAAATGTATAAGTATGGAGTTGTATCAATAAGGAAAGGTACGTTCATTTTTTAATTTAATAAAAGAGCACTAATTAATTACGACTAACATTGTTAGAAAACTGTAAGTGGTGGTTGTGTCTGTCCACCGTGACGGTACCTATGGTACATCCATTACTCGTCCAATTGATTGCACTTACTGCCCTCGATACAAAGACGATGCACAAAATTAGTAATATAAAAATTATGAAGGGTTTTTTCAAAAGAGGAATAGTATTCAATTATCCTTGACGTTCACTACTTGTTTTTTGTATTTAACAAGCAGTCCATACATGAAGGGTGGTCCAAAACGTTCTATTGCCAAAATTGACAAAATCGACTTTGGTATCGATTCTTATGGAAAAAATAAAGATACATAGATTGGCGTTGTCACAAAAGATCTAAACGTTCTATTACCTGGTCAAATTTGAGATTAAAAATGACTGATTAATCCAAAATGAACCTTTTCCATACATAAAAATGATATATTTTAGAAAATCAAAACGTACTTTTTCCAGTTTTACGCCAAAATGTACTACGGCCCATGTTAAAAGAAAAGGAACAAATCATTATCTATATAAAAATGAGCTATTTCCAAAACGTACTAAAATGTAATTTTATAGTATTTAATTAAGTTTTAAATTAAATTAATAATATAATTATAGAATATTTAACACATTTGAATCGTTTTAAAGATAAATAATATATTATTAAATAATTTTAAAAAAAAAAATCTTTTTTTCAAAATGATTTAACTGGTTATAAATGGTTAGTTTTTATTGGAAATTTTAAGATACAGAAAATCGCTTCTCCTAAAAAATCAGTATTTGGACAATAGTACGTTTTGGATTTCCACCTCTCACATACACTTATATATATATTGGTACGTAAACATATTATATTTCTTAGATTTTCTTAAAATTCTTTTCTATTAACCTTTGACCATCCATATAATTTTCATAGCTCTTTTTTGAGATTTGACATTATCAATCATGTCATTGACTTTTCAAGAAATATAAAAGCTATTGTGATATTTAAACATAATAATTCGAGCATGATATTTTGGTTAGATAATCTATCCATTAGGTACGGAAAATTGAGTATCAATATTCGTTCTATCAGGCTAAATAGTTTATATTTTTATATTGCCACTGAGTTCACAAGTTTGTGTAGTTGATTAGAATGAAATATAAAAATAATAACAAACTGAGATTGACCTATTGTATAATGTTATATACTTTTTATAGACATAAAAAATGATGGTAAATTTCAGACCATACTAATAGATTTCTGTAAGTATACATTAGATAGTAGTCATTTATAATGTTATATTTAAATATTTTATAATGCATTAATTAATTTTTGATGATTATATATATTAAAAAAGGTAGGAGATACAAAAACGTATTAGTCATATAATCAAATATTATGTTATGGTAATAATGATAATACGTAAATCGATCCTTATGTTGTTCTAATGTAAATGCATACCTATTGGCAAACACATAGTAACTATTAGAATCCTTACATTATTACATTTGATTATTTGAAGAAATCCTATAATTTAATATATATATATATTTATAACTCTGCATCAGGGAAGAGGTCGTGTCGTGTCTTCGGGGTCGTGTTCGACAGTCGATATCATGATGCCAATATATGTATCTTGGTTTATATAATCTGTAGAATTTCGTACACCTTACACTCTTTTATAATTGTGACTATTACCATGTGCTTAAGATTCCTACATTCGTAACAAGAGTATATACAGTCGATTCGCCAACCGAATGTAATTTACGTTAATGAGCATTTTGTTTTGATGAACAATGTCTTGTGTACCAAAATAAGTGTTAAATATTTTTACATTCGTAGCAAGAGTACATAAGTCAATTCGCCAACCGAATGTAATGTACAGTGATGAACATTTATTATTACACATTTATACCTTGAACACAGCTCTTAGAATTGCTACATTCGTGGCAAGAGTACAAATAGTCAATTCGCCAACCAGATGTAATTTAAGTTAACGAGCACTTATTGCTATATTCATGTTCAAAATGTAATTGTGTAATAATAATTTAACGGGATTACGATATGATGATAGTCACAGAACTTTATGATTTTAAAAGATTAATGGGTAGGTGAGTGGAAAAATTGAACAATGTGAATTTGTCTGATAGAGAGATAACTAATTCAGACAATCATACCGAATGCTGAGATAATCCAATATACATATTCGACAGTTCCAAGCCAAAATGGCGTAAACGACAATTGTAAAAATGTTCAGGAGAGTAAAAACAAAATTCGTAAAAAAAAAAAATGTTTTCATCAATTTTCACTATCAAATGTTCGTTATATAAATTCATGTTCATTAAATAAAATGTTGAATACAGTATTGTTTTCAATATTTAATAACCCAAATACTATAAATGTAAAAGATTACTGATTACCAAGCAACCAAAAAATTATTGGTCGCTTACTCCACATAACATAACTTACCTGTGTTTTTTTAATTTTAATATAATTCAAATTATATGATGTAAGTGCCGAAAATTACGAAATAATTTTTTTTTGCTCAATATTCCCGTTTGTTATATATATAATAATAATAAAAGCAATAGAAAAGTATTTAACAGTATTATTTACTATAAAATAATGTATGTAACGATTCTAATTCTAATTCATCTATACTTTTTTAATTTTGAGAATAAAAACAAATCAATACATAAAAAATATATCATTTTTCTTATTCAATAAAAATTATAAAACAATTGGTAATAGGAAAACTTAATCGACCTTAGTGGCGTAGCCAGAAATTTTGTATAGGAGATGGATGGCTAAAGCCTCTTAGCAACTTCCCCCTGGCTACGGCACTGTTCAACCTTATAAAAAAATAAACAAAAACAATAATATTATTTAAAAACAATTTATCAGTTTTATTATTTACTATGTTCTGACAAAATTAAAAACAGTATAAAAATTATCAGTGTTTTTCACCATAAAATAACTAAATATTCAACATTTAAAATACTTATTCAGTCTTAGGTAGTCCTGATGAAATTAAAAATAGTACATAATACACAAATCAATTCTTGAAATATATTTATCATTTAATTTTTGATCTAGTCGTCATTATTAAGCCTACAATAAAATAGGGAATAATGTTAATTAATTAGAATATCAATTTTCAATAATGATTGCAATTCAACAATTGTAGTAAAAACTAATAAATTATATAAAATAAAAGTATGCTATAAACAACATTAATAATGTTAAGTTAGCAGTTTTTTGATGTAAACGGCATTATATTCTAAGCTTAAACGACATAATATACATGATAATGTGATGTAAGCGACCAATTAGTATTAATCATGTACAGACTACAGACGTATACAGACGTCCGCACTCCGTGGTATTAATTTTAATCATGTATCGAACGACGTAATAATGTTTTGTTGGTGAAATAATATGTTTTTAGTAATAGATAATAGATAATAATAATAGATAACATGGTTATTTGTAATTACTATATTATAATAAACAATATAATATTAAAATACTTACTTAAGAAACTATTCACGTAATAACTATAGAAACTATAGGTTGTTAATAATAATTATTAATCAATCTTAACTGTTAGCACTAAATAATTTATATACTAGGTAATTGTAAAAATGTATAATACTTAAATAGTTTAATATAAATAATATCATATCGCGATATCGCGATCTTCAATAGCCTGGTACCGTATGACGTCTCGTTATCAAATAATATCTGCTGTAACCGCCAAAAGAAAAATATGTGATAAATGTAAATATGATGTAAGCGGCAGTGTAGCCACTTAAAGCATAAATTAGTAAAATGATGTCGCTTAAGCCTACTTTTGACGTTTAAACTTCATTTAAATAGCACACCTGCTAATTAATGTCGTTTACGACACAATCTTTTAAAATTAATATAAAATCGTACAGTTGACCATTCGACACGATAGTAAGCTTAATCGGTTCGTCATTCTGGCGTTTACATCATGAAACGAAAAAACGTGTTTTGTAAAAACTGTCGTTTACGCCGTTTTGGCTTGGAACCGTATATTATACTGTAAACGCATATACGCTATAAGCGCTCCCTTGAACAGTAACGGAAGAGTGTCGTGATGTCGACTGGCGTGGACGTTGTGCATGGGTCTTCTTCTGAGAGACACTGTTGTTGGATCGATTCTGTAGGGTCCTTATATAATATGATTTCTGTGTAATCTCTTTTTCTGATATGTATCGATTAATACGTGATATTAAAGTATTGATATCCTTTCTTATTTTGGGCGGTACGACAAAGGTAGCAATGGTAATTTATTGTTTTATTTTGACCGAACGTCTTAATCGGAAAATTATCGAAGGGGTATTGTAGTATATAATATATATGTATATTGTATATAAATACGTAAGAAAGCATTCATGTATTTATAATATACGGTGTCATCTGGCGCTGCTGATAATTGATTGTGTTGTTTTTACTAATCGTTTGATCGGGGAGGTGTAGAATATTATTTATGCGTTGCATGTGTCGCGTGTATGTAAGAGGAGTGCGCATAATGTATACAATATGTACCTAATGCGTAGGTATATAATATGTATATCGGACCACCCACATTCCATAGTATGGTCCATTGTCATTGGTTGTCTCGTGTTTTATTTCACGTTTAAATATTATTTATTACACAGATGAAAAACATAAACTCAAGACCATTGAACATTCTGACGATGCACCTGAAACAAGTGTTAACAGTAAGTATAAGTTACAAGTTTCTTGCACCTAGTGTTATATTTAAATTTGAATAATATATAAAGTGCTTACATATAGACGATAAATTATATTACAATAGGTAATAGGTACAAATAAAAATACGCACTAATCATTAATATTTTATAATATACGTCGTTGTCTGGCTTCGCTGATAATTTATTGTGTTGTTTTTACTAAAAGTTTGATCTGGGAGTTGTAGAATATTATTTATGCATTTCATGTGTCGCGTGTATGTAAGAGGAGTGCGTATAATGTATACATGTACCTGATGCGTACATATATATGTATATCGGACCATCCACATTCCATAATATGGTCCGTTGTCATTAGTTGTCTCGTGTTTTATTTCAAGTTTAAATATTATTTATTACACAGATAAAAAACCTAAACTCAATACCATTATACATTCTGACGATGCACCTGAAGTATCTGTTGACAGTAAGTATAAGTTACAAGTTACTTGCACCTAGTGTTATATTTAAATTTGTTTAATGTATAATGTATAATGTGCTTACATATAGATGATAAATTATATTACAAAAGGTAAAAGGTACAAATAAAAACACGCACTAATCATTAATCATATTATCAAATATGTATTAAGGATACATAATACGTAGAGCAATACCTAATTTTTTTACAATGTCAATACATACGTATCTTCTATCACGTTGTTACTATTGTAATTATTGATATAATATGACATTTCATTAATTGGGAAGTGTGGAAATCGTCGTACTGAAATTAATCTTGGCATGATACTTGTAATAATGTAACTAAATAGGTACTAAATGCTACATCTTAAAAAATACAAAACGTATGAACTTAGAAGTTGTATGAAGCTCATACAATTAAATTTTGGAATAGTGGTTAATCTAATGACTTAGATGTACAACAAGAATCTTCTGATAATATTATTTTAAAGAGATTGTCAAACAGGGATCTTGAGATCTACTGTGGAAATTGATTCTTTTTTTTTTTGTTTAAATTTTTGTAATTGGATGCAGATTATAATAGACAATCTTCTTCTTCTTCTTCTTTTGGCCTATTTATACGGGCCATTGAGGTCCTTTTCCGCTTCCACAATCCTTCTCAACTGATCCCTATCCGTTGCCATGTCGATGCTGAAGGCGTTGTTTATTTTTGACAGGTCTCTCTTCACCGAATCAAACCATTTATGACGTGGTCTCCCCAGGGGTCTCTTTCCAGTTGGGTTCCCCACCATAACCTTCCGTGTGAGGCATCCTTCTGCTCGCCATACGTGGATTGCCCATTCAATTATCTTACTACGAACGAATTGGCATATACTTGGATTGTTAAAAAGTCTTTGTATCTCGTCGTTCTTTCTTCTTTCGAATATCCCTGAATTCACATTATACACTGGCCCATATATTTTCCTCAAAGTTTTCCTTTCGAAGCTTGAGAGTTTTTCTTCATCTCCTTTTGTACTTGCCCATGTTTCACATGCATATGTTGCTATGGGGCGCAAATATGTGATATATAACCTCTCTTTCATTCGGCGTGCCAGAAGCTTTGATGAGAACATCTCTTTCATAGCGTAATAGCTTCTATTCGCTGCACACATTCTAAGCTTGATTTCTTGGTGCATATTATTTTTTCCGTTAATATTTACCCCCAGATATTTAAATTCTTCCACTTGCTCGAATGAGTATCCATTTATCTTGATATTATTCTTTGGGGTCACCTGCCTTGACATAACCATATATTTTGTTTTGGCTTCATTAACATATAAACCCATATTATGACTAGCTATAAATAGTTTCTTTGCCTTTTCTTCAATTTCTTTCTGGGATATTCCTAGAATGACGATGTCATCTGCATATGGTAAAATTGTGTTAACCCCAATTATTTCCATCTCTTGTTCCTCCCGGATGTCTCTTATCACTTTTTCAAGGCCAAGTTAAAAAGTACTGGCGATAATGCGTCTCCTTGTCTCAAACTGGTTTTACATTCAACATTTTCAGATGTCACTCCCATGAAACGTACTTTGCAGAAGGTCTGTTGGTTGCATATTTCAACTAATTTCACGATTTTCTTAGGTATTCTAAAATTTCTAAGTGCAATCCATAATTGTTCTCGGTCTATACTGTCGTACGCTTGTTTAAAATCTACGAACAGAATATGAAGATCTTTATCGTACTCGTAATATTTTTCAAATTAATTGTCTAAATATAAAAAAAAAGATCGGTGGTAGACTTTCCTCTTCTAAATCTAGTTTGGTATTCTGATAATATTTCTTCTGCATATACTTCTAGTCTTCTTAGTAATGCTATTGTCAGTACTTTATACGCCGAGACCAACAAAGATATTCCACGATAATTCGACGCTATCCCAATATCTCCATTCCTTTAAGATTGGGCAAATTATTCCTGTCTTCCAATCATTAGGGATCTGTTCGTTACGCCATATATCACTTATCAGGGATTGCATTTCTTTCATTATATCTTTCCCCGCTATTTTGAATAGTTCCGAATTTATGTCATCTTCTCCTGGGGCTTTGTGATTGTTTTGATTTTTGATGATATCTTCGATTTCTTCCAAGTTTGGTTCTCTACTTTCTGGTCCAGCCGTTTGAAAGATCAGTTCTTCATATCTAGTTCTGGTGCTTTTATTTGTCTCACTCGCGTTTAGTAGGGTATCGAAGTGCTTTCTAACATGTTGTTATATGTCTCCTGGTTCCGAGATCAGTTCATTCTGGTCGTTTTTTTTAGAAAGAGTGTGTGTTGTTTGAAACCTTGCTTAAGGTACTTACAGTTTTTGAAAAATTTTCTTGGGTTATTTCTTTCTTCATCAAGTTTTTCTAGTGCTTTCTTTTCAGCTAGTCTTTTTTCTCTCCTAATTGTCTTATTTACTATCTCTTTATAATGTTTATATTTTGCTTGATTTTCTATCGATGGTTTTTGTATCATGTTCAAACGGGCTTCATTACGTTTTTTAACCGCTTCCAAACATTCATTATTGAACCAATTGTTCATTTTGCTGGATCTCGATTCTGTTCTGAGATTTTCTATAGCGGAGTTTATAACCTTTTTAATAATTGTCCATTTGGTTTCATGATTAATAGACAATAGTCAAACTAAAAATTATATTATTTCTTTTTTGGATATAACTGATAGTTATTGGTTACTCGGGTAGATCATGTACAAGCATGCATAGAATTATCCAGCTTACACCCCCGAATAAATTAATATACTTGACCTTAAAACCATATGTATTTGTATAGCTTATATACTCAAAAACAACTCCATTGGATAACGCAAAAATATCAGAGATTATTTTTAGAGATGTAAGAAAAGTTTAATGAGTTATAGCAGCTTAAACCACATTAAAAAAGATACCAATTGATTGCTAAATCCGTGACATTCTGTTGGTTTATTTCACAATGCTAAGTACACTAACACTTGCATTGTGCTAAATTAATAATTTGAATATGATTATATAAATATATGTTGTAATTGCGTAGGTCCACAAGTATTAGTAGTGGATATTATATTGAAATATAAAAACAATAAATTATAAACTGAGATTTATATATTATAATATAATTTATCTTTTTTTAGACAGACGGTTTGAAGATGATGAATCTTTTGGAATTGTTAAAAATCTATTCAGTAAGTATACATGTCTAGTTATAAGAAGTGTTATATTTTAATAATAAATTACATGTCCTGTGATCATTGAATCTATAATATTATATAGTAATATAGATGATTAAGTTGGTTCCAGTCGGTCAATAAAAAATAAATTAGACCCTCCACTGTGAGAAGATTGTGAGACTTTAGACGGTTCGATTTTAACGCTGTAAAAAAAATAAAATTTCTGAACATCTTCTCAAGAGAACAGACGGAGCTTTTTTTAAAGTTTGAACTTTTGACAATATTATAATATTTATAAATTTCAGCTTTTACAACATTTTTGTGTATTTTTGTGCACCCATGGCTGATCTCAATCCACTGCATTGCTGATAGTATTTATTGGTTTAGTGTAGAAAAAAAAACCTAGCTTATACAGAAATTATTCATAGTTTAAATTCGAGGAGAAACTGAGGGTCCTACTACTAACCTACCACATTGCATCATGCCTAATTAAAACTTAAAATAATATTATATTATTTTTATGTTGTAATTATTAGAATTATGTGTAGTTGATTATATTGAAATATAAAAAAACTAAATAATATTTCAGTTTGTTACTTTTGTTATATATTATATAAAAATATATACTTTTATAGCGAATCAATTCACAGAACCTTGGAGCCCAGAAGAATTAAAAAAAAAATTGGATGACATGAGTAAGTTTACATGACTGCTTACCGGCTATCACATAGTTATAATAATATAATATTACATTTTATTATTTGATAATAAATTTATATATTATATCATTATAATTCAGGATCAGGGAAGAGGGAATTAATTCAGTATAAAATAGTATATAGTAAATTGTAGTCTTGTTGTATACTTTATCAGTAATATAACGGTCACACGTACTATTAACAGTAGAAGGATAAATTATGTAATTAACAAGTAGTTGTAAAAAACTCATTTTTTTTTCAAAATTATTATCTGTGGGTGTACCTAATATGTAGGTAGTTAATATTCGTGTGCCGTTTTCTTCCTACGTGGTGTGATTAATACGACACACAGATTTTTAATACATCTCTTAATATTATAAATCATCATAAAGTTAATGTTACAAGCACCGCTCACCTTTCATGTTCCTTGCTGTTTTTTTTTATTTTAAACCTACATACACTTTTATAATATATGTTTGTATGACCAGCTAGTGTATACTAAAATCTTTTGTTACTTATATATAGTATCAGTTTATAAAATCGATGTTGTATTTTATTGTAAGTAGTTTTTGTCAACGATAATATATAATAATAATTATTGAATGTTTAATGCCTTTATAATACATATATATATATATAACTGCGTATAATGCAGGTGTCTATGCAAATATAAAATGTAGCATTTATAAAGTAACAATTAGCACTTACATGAACCTAATTCAAATCATTTCAGATCCACTGGGTGTGTTTGCTTATAATTATGCGCATAATAGTCCTCAAGGTAGATATTTATTAAACTGGTTACAAACCCATAAAATATAAATCTCACAAGTTACAAAATAATTTATTGTTATTAAATTATAAATTATAATAGTATACTCGTATATTCTTAAACTATTATTCAGTTGGTACTATAATAATATTTAACTAAAAATAAACAATTGTATCCAATTAAACTGTTATTTTTTTTATCTTTTCAAAGAAATGTTAAGATCAGTGGCAGCGTATTGTAATGCTTACAGCATATTTATAGGTAAATACTAGTAAGAAATATTTTAGTTTTAGATCATAATAATTAATTACGTATTTTCATATTATAGAAGCAGTAAATGAAAAAAAATAGTAGTACAAAAAAGGTAAATATTACTTTAATAATATAAACTACCTGGGTATCAAATATTAACCAAGAAGTTGATAAATATATAGCTTATGTTCAATTTGATTGCCTAATATATAATACACAGGATTTGTAACAGTAGACCTGACAGATAAAATAACTTTATTTCTAATCATTATTTTTATTTTATTTTAGTTATATATTATATTATTTATAGTTACACGTATAGTATAAAATGTTGATTTAAATTATTTTGAAAAATTAAAAATAGCCATTTTCTTTATCTTGTTATAAGAATAGTTTTGTCGGTGAATACATTTATCGAAGTCAATAGTAGCTAGTTTATTTTTCAGAATTTATTTTAATATCAATATCTTTTTTTGAGTAATTTAATTTTAGAACTTTTTTTTGTCAGGCCTTCTTATTACACTTAGTATATTTATAATTTATGTACCCATGGGAGATTTATTCAATCAGTTCATATGAGAGTTGATCAGTTTTCGATTCCTAGTTTTTATGATTAGAACATGTGCCTATTTCAATTAAATTTATTTAAATTTTGTAATTTTTTGTGATTTATAGCACCTTGTAAGTTATACATTTTTATAAACTTGGAAAAAAAAATGTGAAAACAGAGATACGGTTGTATCTCAATTTGAAATTTACCTCTAATATTTTCATCATTTTTTTTTTAAAATTTCAGAAAATTTTGTTTATTATGTTGGATACTCTTTGAATTTGAATAAACTTTATAATTATTTTTCTACACAATATAACCCATAAAAATTATTTAGAGATTTCAATGGTTTGTATGTTATATTATAAAAAAAATTATAACTTACAAGGTGCTATAAATCACAACAAAATTACAAAATTTAAATAAATTTA
Organism: Acyrthosiphon pisum; assembly: GCF_005508785.2. Lineage (NCBI taxonomy): Eukaryota > Metazoa > Arthropoda > Insecta > Hemiptera > Aphididae > Acyrthosiphon > Acyrthosiphon pisum. Next base: position 31,108,685 of record NC_042495.1, on the reverse strand, counting down.
ATTGAAATAGTCATATGTTCTAATCATAAAAACTAGGAATCGAAAACTGATCAACTCTCATAATATGAACTGATTAAATAAATCTCCCATGCGTACATAAATTATAAATATACTAAGTGTAATAATAAGAAGGCTTGACAAAAAAAAGTTCTAAAATTAAATTACTCAAAAAAAGATATTGATATTAAAATAAATTCTGAAAAATAAACTAGGTACTATTGACTTCGATAAATGTATTCACCGAAAAAACTATTCTTATAACAAGATAAAAAAATTGTCTATTTTTAATTTTTCAAAATAATTTAAATTAAAATGTTATACTGAACTACACAAAAACAGTTATGGAAACTTGAAAAAAAAAAATTTGAAAACAGAGATACAACCCTCTTTGCTTCAGCAGGCGATATTATTGCTTATGAATTTAATTTTTTTATTAAAAAACATTTTATTAGAATGAAAATTTATCAAAATTCATGTATCTATCTATTGATTTAATTGCGTACCTTCTTTAATCAATAAAGTTATAATTGTTAACCTAGTCATAATACATACAAGTCATACGCAGTTTAGTCATGAATGTAGTGGAAAGTAAAATTATTTAGTGGGAAGTCTTTGGATTTAGTCGGAATACGGGGAAATTAAAGGGAATACTGTTAATTTAGTGGGATGTCGTGTAATTTAGACGGAAGTCTTTGAATGTAGGTGGAAGTCTTGTAATTTAGTGGAAAATCTTGCAATTTAGTAGGGAGTCTTTGAAATTTGTCAGAATACATGGAATTTTAAGGGAAGACTTGTACCTTAGTTAAAAGTCTTGGAATTTAGAAGAAAGTCTTTTGCAGGTACCTTATATATACGCAAGTAAACTATCAATTGCTACTATAATATAATGTATTTAGTCCATAATTAAAAAACTAAATAAATCAACTGTTATTTTATTTTATTTTATTTTTTAGATAAACATGCAGCTTCATATGCATATTGTACTAATTAATTTATATTGACATGTTACACTTATGAATAAATTATAATATTATATAACTTAACTACATAATAATAAATATAAAATACAGAATATAATGTTATATGAATTAATTAATTTAAATATCTTTAAATAAATAAGACAATGTCTTAAGTTTCTGGATTGACTTAAATAATATATTTTTATTCGATATATAGTTGAGTTAACAAGATTAGAGTGACATATTATGTATAGTATTTGATACAAAATTAATTTTCTATTTGCATATAAAAGCAACATGTTGTAAGGCACTAAAAATAACTAAAATATCTTCATTTTGTTTGTCTAGTTTGTGTTGGTTATAATTAACTGGGCTTATATTGAGTATATATATATATATATGTGTGTTGTCCCAGTGGCTTCTTGTAAAGCTCATATGTGATGAGGCTGATATTTAGTAAATTTCAATAGATTATTCACAGCATCAGTACCTACGCATTTTCCCAACGTTTCGACCGAACCTCAATTTTTAACAATAAATAAACATGTATGTTTAATACATGTCTATCAACATCGAGGAACAAGTGGCGGAATACTACTGCACCTGTACAGCCGTCATTAGTTCACGTTTCCATCATGCTTTCGTTGCACCGTCCATAACCAATATCATGTGGGTGGTACGAACTTTTGCTGCTGTTGACAATACGTTGATAACACGTACCTTATATTTCCATTTTTTCGCCGTATACAAACAACGTTAATTATTTTTTTTCAGATCCTTTTCTCAGCACGTTTTTTGTTTTTTTTTTCGTATAAATCGTTGCCAATTTACGTGTGTGCGTCTTTGCCACCACTATCTGTAGTGTACGTACATATTTGTATATTATGCTGACGTTATTTTTGTGCACCGTCGCCGCCACTTAAAGGACTCTTCCGTTCTCGTGGGTGCTTTTTCACCGCCCTCTCGACACGTGACGCCGAGGATTGCTGCACGGTCACATTTGTCTCAACTCCAGTATCCTTTCCAGGTTCGACGGTCCTGGGTGTCACCTTCCGGACGGAATGAGCCAACAGTCCCGTGAGACAGACAATCAATTTTTCTATAGTTTGAAAACCAAAATTTATTTTCAACTTTTTGTAAGTTGATGTCGATGTCCGGCGTACAATATTTATATACTGCGTATTTCTCTCCCCAACTCCTTTGTAGGCTTACAGGTATTTATGTATGTAAAATTATGTTGTTATAATAGCTTTATAATTACAGTCAACTAAATTATTTAAAAACACCAGTTTCTGTTTGTTAACTGTCCCTATTCTATTATTTCTTTTTTCCGAAGACAATCATCTCGCCTCTCGTTTACTAGAATTTGTTTTGAGTAAAAAATGTCAATTCTTGTTCTTTTGTCAACTATTATCATTATATTATGATCCTAGAATCAATAGTGTTATTCTTCTTTTGTGTTCTATATGCTCGTCGAAAATGCTTTCTATACTCGTGCCAACAATGGAACGATCGTAAAAACTCATTGGCCGCTGCGCATAGGACCTTAGGACCGCATTGCAAACAAAACATACTAATAATATAAAATCTCAACTAAACAGGTTAGAGATCAGACAAAAAGTGAACAAATAAGTTTACGAATTAATAATAGTCTGGTTAATACAATTTCTAAGAAAGGGGTGTAGTTCAAAAATATGATATATCAGTACAAATAAAATATACAAATACCCAAACTGGCATGTTTTATTAAACACAACGCAATATACCGGGACGTCGCGGGACAGAGCTATTTGGGAATTTCACCTCAAACTCTGTAAAAATTGTATTATAATCAGTATCATATCGGTAATATGCTGATACAAGAAAAATGCGTTCTTCGAGTGAATATTTCGAACGTAAATCCATTGCTAGTGCTCGTGATTGCGTACTGGTTACGTACTACAGAACATGTGGACGTCTTCCTAATGATGTTGACTTTTAATTACCTGATTATCGCAAGTCTATTTTAGTTACACGCCATGTAATAGTCATAAAGATAGCATAATGACCTTTCGCGATGACGTTGCGTGACTTTTGCCCACCCCGGTATTAAACTATACACATTTTTTACATTTTAACCTATGGATAATATGCATCATAATACACATAAGAAAAAATTATATATATATGTGATGACGAATCATACATAACGTTATATAACACACTGCACAGTAGCAGGCATTGGTCGTTAGCATTTCCGAGAACATTGTATATGAACACAGTATCCGTGAAAACATAGATACTCAATGATAGGCAGTGGGAGAGTGGTTAGGACTATAAAGTAACCCCACAAACCACCTGAATTCAGAAGTGTTTCACCCGAGCTTACACAGGCTTCTTCATACCAGTCAGGGTAACTAAATATGGTAAATATGTCAATTTGGACTTAGAATAATTTTCACTGAAGAATCAAAAAAATAAATACGATTTAAACATTTTCAACCAAGTCTATATGTATTACATCTGAAATACATCCTCATTCCACGGTATGCCACCGCACAGTATTAGATTACTACATTAGATACGTTCGTTGAAAGTGCTTTCCATAATAAATACTCGTGCCCACGAGAGAACGACATTAAAAACTCATTGGTCACTGCGCATTGATCACCTCTCCATATACCCCACCATATCGATAGGATGCTAGTTGGCTACGATCGACGACAAACGTTGTTAACCGATGACAACCGTCGGACCATAGCACCCGCCACCACGTTTCCGTCAAACGCTATTAAGATGTTACGCACCCGTTGTTCAGATATGTGGTACCCAGCACCACCCATTCGTTGATGATTTAAGTCTTACGGTAACAAATTGTGCTTTTTGACAGAAAACTGAATTTTCCAGTCCTATCGGACTGATGCGTTCGAAGTTTTGCCGTTGACGGCACCATGCAGTCGAGGTTGGTCAGGTTTACAACGCCAGAACGCCCCATGATAGCAAGGTTTTTTACAAGCGGCTGACTGAATCCAGATTACTGCGTAACAGAACCCTACTCGTAACCTACTCGGTGAGATCTCTCCCGCCGGAACAACGTCTTTCCACTCAGCTAACGTGGCACATCTATCGGTTAAGGACGTCGGTCACGCGCCGTCTTAGGCGTAAGAGAGCTAACGACGGCCTTCTGCGATTATCACCTCACGCAATCAACCATATACGGGACATTAGAAACTGTGTTAGAAAGCTTTTAAAGCCCGTATCCATCTGTCGCGACACGGGCTGTCGACGAGCGCCGTGGTTTGTCAGCTCCGCGACACCCAGCGAAACACACAGGCCTCATAGTAACTACTTATTCGTAAACCTGATGACGGGGATCGTAAGACCACTCCCACTGGTGTTTTTACACCTTTAGTCATATTTTACAAGGGCGGCTCGTTCACGCCTTGTGTGGCGCGGTCTCATCCCTCCTGGGTACATTGAGCACCCGAGCGCTAGACAATGTTTTTCCAGCAACTCTCGTTTGAGGCTGATCGGTGGGTTTAAAGTCCCGCGTCGGCGAGCACCGAACGATGAGTTGAGACAAATTCCTCCTCTCTTACTAAGACGCTACTCCCACAGTCTCCGCGAGGCTATCCACGTAAGTCACGGGCGCGCGGACACCCGAGGTGTACGCGCACGCCAGCCGGACGTACGTAACAAAGCTACTCGGAGCACTGGTACCGTTCGGGCGTTAACAAAGTCTGGTTTCCGGGGGGGCTCATTTACTCCTGTGGAATGAGATTTCGGAATCCAAGTATTCCCTGTTCTCACAACAACTGGTTTTCCGCTAGCATTGATGCTGGGATAGGGTTACTGTCACGACACGACCTTTTTGAGCGTTATGGTTTTTAAGACAGATGCCGTGTCCGCACCGAATCATCGGGTTTGAGTGCTTTCTGATAGATGACTCCCAGCCAGTCTTCTATACGTACGCGTTCGTCCACGAGTTGGCTGGGCTTGGGAATTCTCAGTCAGGATTATGCGAGAGTATTCGGCTTGTAAATGGAGGTCTGTGGCTGTGTTATCCAACACGCACCACTGCGATTTGCATAGACCTACCGGTGTGTCGCAGGAAGCCTAATGCTCCCAATCGGGTAAGTTTTTCCCGTGCGGAATAGAAAGTTGCCCCTCATCACCTCAGGTCCTCGTCACTTAAGGACCGGTTTTGAGGTCTTTTGACACACCTACCAGGATTACCCTTCCACGCTATACGTTTCAATGTTCTTAAACGCCTCAAACACGGTTGTTAGTTTTGCCGTGGGTCCACGCCACCAAAGATTCTCATTTCACATATATATATAGTTAGATAGGTGGAGGCTATGGTGATTTTAGTCTTCTAGTCATTAATCCATCTATTATCTACATTATGAAGACGTGGTACTAGCATACCAGCTATATTGTCTCTCCGTTCAGTGCGTTACAGATCAAATTTTCTCCATTAGTTTAACAATTAGAGTGAATCGACCTCTTATACAATTTAAAAGTATGATTATTATCTAGGCAACCTCGTAGGTTTTGTATTATAATTTAATTTAAAAACTAGAAATGAGTCTCTTAAAATTGTAAATTGTGTGTACATCTTAAAATACTCATTACTCGAATCAAAAATAAAAAACAACAAAAATCCTAAGAGACTACCTATATATTAATCTTACCTTTACATTTTATAAGAGGTCACTTCACTCTAAATTTTAAACTAACAGACCTAAACGTAATCTGGTGAGAGTAACATTTGGTATGCCACGCGCTTGTATGCCGAAGACAAAACATGTGGGTATCCCGTTCGCGTATTTACAGATCGTAACTGAATTCGGCCAAACGGGTTTGCACATCACCAAATACGCATGCACATGGAACAACTGTAGCACAATTAACGTTATCATAGTTAAAAATTTGACACTGTTTCAAATTTTTATGGTTGAAGTTTTTTTGTAATGCAGTTCTGTCTATTTGTGTACTTAGTGTTATTTAATTCGTACAAAATTTATTGTAGACGAAAATAAATGACTTGTGTCAAGATATCTAAAATTATTAAATAATGGTTTAATTTAAACAATCTTAGTAAACATTTTAAACTAATATATTTCTTCATACCGTCAATAATATTTAATAATTATAATAATAATAATAATAAAAATACACTCAATACTTACATACATATCAAAAATACTGTCACATTGTTTTTTATATTTAAACCCAAACATATTTTATTTTTTTTTTGCCTAACTGATAAATTTGTACGAATTTTGTACGAATTAAATAATTATTCGCACTGGTACTAATTACTTTAGAAAATATATCAAATTTAAAATTAATAGGTTCAAACATCTTGACATAGGTAGGTACACTACTAGACAGAACAGAACAGAACAGAACTGCAGTACCGCAGATGCGTATTGGGTGATGTGGATACCCGTTTGGCCGAATTCAGTTACGGTCTGTAAATACGCATCCCGTCCTCTTAATAATTTGTAAAAATGGCCCAAGTATGTACTGGTTCCAATAATACGTTCATTTTTACGTTTTTGTAAAACCATTTTAAATTACTATTATTCTTAGTACAATCGTTTAATAACCTATAAACTACTCATTCAAATATTAAATTAGCTACGTAACCATTTAAAAAAATATTATCCTCCGGTTATTTTATTGTAAAAAGGTTTTGAGGGGGGGGGGGGGGTGGTCATTTCTAATTCGTTACATAGATTATAGCTTAAGACTGGACTGAATATTTTGACAAAAATAGTTGTTTACCTGCAGTAAGAATAGTAGGTAATATATTATGTTTAAATTTTAAATTCATACGGAAAATATATTTAATTCAAAATTCTAAGCTAGGTACCTATAAAAATTGAACATTTAATACAATTTACGACATATACAATCTATGTATTCTATAATTTATAAGTATATATAACCCTAACAGTTTAATCCACCTTCTTATCTATGATTTTACAACTTAATACTATAAACTCGTTTAAATTAAAAATTTAATGTATGAACTTCACCAAATAATATTTTTTTTTGGAGAAAGAAAATGGCCATGCAAATAAATTATTTTAATATACAATAAACATGTTGCAAAGACTATAAGCATATAAAATTAAAAATTAAAATCTAAACATTCAATAAGAATTGCAAATATTAAGTCATTTTTTTTAGTCATACAAATAAAAAAATCAGTTTTATGGAAAACCGGTTTGATTTATTTTTCTTTTGTTTCGACACTTAAAATATCGATTACAGTTACAGTTGTCAGGTGCCACGAGCAGTCGAGTTTTACACCACTGTACTGTGAATATTATGTAAACAACAAAATATTATTTACCTACTACTATTTCCCCAAATGTTTTGTTCAGTTGCATACTACAAAATACACATTTTTGTATCGTATTTGCAGAAAAGCCTTTTATATATCGTTGTTGGATAACTTTTAATATCATTCGTACTTTGTGTTATTCACCGCTAAAGTTATTATTAAATTATTGTTGGTACCTTCAAATATGGTCAAACATATTATTATGTTAACTTTATTTTTAATGATTTATATAATTGGAAATATAGATGCATTAAACGAAGCTGAACGTAAAGGAAGTAAGTAAATTATTATTTTATTTTTATTATTACATAATATTAAGAAGAATCATTTGACAATTTGATTATTAATATTTACGGAAAATCTAAAATCAGATAATTATAATTTTAATTCATAGAATTTATTAGTATTATTTTAAAATATATAAATCAAAACATATTATGAAATATAACGAGATTTCTAATTACATTATATTTTAGAAAAAAACTATTATGTTACTATAATCTATAATGGTACCTATTACACAGTATTGTGATAATTTTTCGCTTAGAACAATAATTATTATCAATGTCATATAAATTATTAGGAGTACCTTTGTCATAATCACATGAGGCGATCTTGTCTTAACAATGTAGATATCTTTTAATAGCAAATTTATGTTCAACTGCAGAACAATTTTTGTGTTTTTAATTTTAATTAACTTAAATTCAAATTTAACAGTAAGGATATTTTTCTTAAACAAATGCCTATATATTGGTATTTTAACTTTAAAGCGAGTTATTAAGCTAATTAATAACTGTAATAATAATGAAAAGAATTGTTATGTTAAAAACACATTAAGCATGTCTAGAATATACTACATATATTTACGTTTGTCAGTGGTTGTGACGATCTCTGTCAATTATCTTCCCCTCGTTTTGTTCGTAAAATACCTAATACAATTTTTAAATACTATTTACTTATTTAGAATTTCAATCTGCAGTCAAATGCTATAGTAAGTATTTGATTTTACTTTACAATATGCACAAGATATTGCTTTTATAAATACATTGAGTTTGGCTCAACGTAATCATATTTATACAGCATTTATTATGAAAGTTTGTAAGTCTGTAATTTTTATTTTAAAATAATATGAAAAACAAATTATTACATAACGCTTAAGTACATAGTTCTATATGTCAATTGATTTGGGGTTACTCGAGAGGTTTTCGTACCGGCTTCAATATGTTAATTGATCAGGTGTTACTTGAGAGGACCGGCTTGTATTTTTTCCATATTACTTATTATGTCTTAATATTTTTGTACATATAATTGTCTCCGATTTAGTGATTAATTGAATATAAATAAATCATATTTTTTACAACTGGAACTGATATATTATTATATACATAGTATAAATCAGCCAAATATTAATTAATAATAAGTAGCTAAATATTCAGTTAAAATTAAATAAAATTAGATATATTTTATTATTATTTTTTTTTTATTTAGGTTGTCAGGACTTATAATTAGATGTAGTATACTAGTATTTTAATATTAATAAATATAACTTTTAAGATGTAATTCGATTAGCACTGTTCTTGGTTTTTAGTATTAATATCTTTCATATTGAGTTTTTTTTTAGTAAATATGATGTCAAATATTTGTAACTTAATACGCATTTTTAGTAAGGAATAATTTAACTCTTTAAGGTAGTTATTTTATGTTTTACTAAAAGGTATGGACACTTAATATTGTGATGGTATAACGTAAATAAATATAAAATATATAATATTTATATCGGTATAAATATTTTGTCACGACTGTAGTCAAAAGTTAAATTTCAGTTGCTGATTGAAGTGTTAGAAAATTACTTTTTTATGTCAAGTGCAAACTCGGTATGAAATGTCACTAGGTAACTAATTGGATGCTGCAGGTATTGACTTCCAAACCGAAAATATAATTTAGAAAACTGTATTTTTTTTTTTAAATCCTTATATCTTGAACATTTTGGAAAGTTTACTTTATATAAAAGGCGACTCGAACGTTCGATCTGGCGATTCAAATGAACTAATAAACTAAGAATTAACGTAAATAGTCCATGCCTTGAAACCTATTTTAAAAAACGGAATAAACAGTTTAAAAATTGAAACCAGAAAAAATTTAAAACCGGTATTAGAACCGTATCCGAAATTTTTTAACAAATATAATATGTGGCAAAATCAGAAAACCATTTTAGTTTCTTTGTCAATTACAGCCATCATTTTTAGTAATCGTCATCCGTGTTTAAAACACCTCACATAACGCCCTACCCACCGACGTTGCTCCAGCTTAAGATTTATATTTTCAATAAATATATTTGTAATCAAATGTATACGCCATATTTCTTTCAATTATAGTATTAATGAAATATGTGACCAGTAGCAACAATTTAATTTAACCAAAAATAATCAATAAAAAAAATAATGCGTGATCTACAAAAGTGTATGCTATAAACACCTTTCAAGCCACAAAGAACCTTTAGATATAACTTTTATTTAACTTCGGATTAACCAACATCAATTATCCATCTGACTTGGCCCGTTCAAAATGAAAAACATAAAATTAGTCAATAGGTACAGGCGTATAGATGAATTGTTTATATATAGATTTATTTTCTGTTATTTACAATCAAAACTTTTATAGGGCAAATGTTTGAAAATGGACTTATTAAAGCAAAAACAGGTACGTTCATTTTTTAGACTAGTAAAAAAGCATTAATTTTTTATGACTAACTTTGTTACAAAACTGTAAGTGCTGGCTGTGTCTGTCCACCGTGGTGGTACGGTACAGCTATTAATCGTCCAACTGATTGCACTCATTGCCCTCCATACAAAGAGATGCACAAAATTAATAATATAAAATATATGAAGAGTTTGTTCAAAAGATGAATAGTATACAATTATCCTGGACGTTTGCCACATTTTTTTGTACTTAACATGCAGTCCATAGGTACATGAGGGGTGGTCCAAAACGTACTATTGCCAAAATCCAGTTAAGTATCGAATAGATCAAAACGTACTATTTCCTGGTCAAATTTGCGATTCAAAATGACTGGTTAATCCCAAACGATCCTTTTCTATACATAAAAATGATCAATTTTAGAAACTCAAAACGGTAGGTACTTTTTCCAGCTTTATGCCTAAACGTACTATTGCCCATGTTAAAAGAATAGAAAAAATCATTAACTATATCAAAATTAACTATTTCCTAAACGTACTTTTTTATGTTATGCCAAAACGTACTTTTACCCGTGTTGAACGTATGTCTATTTATATATAGGGAAGTTAAAATGTCTGTCCAAAACGTACTAAAATGTAATTTTATAATATTTAATTAAGTTTTAAATTAAATTAAAAATATAATCTCTATAATATTTAACACATTTGAATCATTTTAAATATAAATAATATATTATTAAATAATTTTTAAAAAAATCTTTTTTTAAAAATGATTTAGCTGGTTATAAATGGTTTGTTTTTATTGGAAATGTTTAGAGACGGAAAATCTTTTCTCCTAAAAAAACAGTATTTTCGCAATAGTACGTTTTGGATTTCCACCCCTCACATATACTTATAGGTACGTAAACATATTATGTTTCTTGGATTTTCTTAAAATTGTTGTATATTGTCATTTGACCATCTATATGATTTTCAAAGCTCTTTTTTGAGATTTTACACGATAAAACATTCATTAACTTATCTAGACATATGATAGATATTGTGATATTTACATTTCATAATTCGAGTATAACATTTTAGTTACATAATATTGGATCTATTAGGTACTGAAAATTGAGTGTCAATTTCCATTGCATCATGTTAAATTATATATATTTTTATGTGTCCATTGCGTTCACAAGTTTATGTAATTGATTAGAATGCAATTTAAAACAGTAACAATCTGAGATTGTCGTATGTGTATTGTGTTATATAATTTATATTTTAATAGAGGAAGTTGACAAATTTCAAACCATAATAACCAAATTCTGTAAGTATAAATTAGATAGTAGTCATTTATAATGTTATATTTAAATATTTTATAATACATTTATTGATAGTCGATGATTAAAATATTTAATATACTAAAATAGGTAGGTAAAACAAAAACTGAAATACGTATAAGTAATATAATCAAATATGTTGGTATTAATGATAATATGTAAAGCGATTCTTACCGCCAAAGGCTAAAACATAGTAACTATACGAATTGTTATATTATTAAATTTGGTTATTTGAAGAAAAACTTACATTTAGTATATTATTATAACTCTGCATTAGAGAAGAAGAAACTAATTCACTATGAAAAAACCATATAATAAACTGTATTATTGTCGTATTTCTCAGTAATATAACGATCACAGTACTTTCAATCCTAGAACGAGAAGGACGAAGTTAGGAGGTAGATTTAAAAATATTTTTAGTGTGACGAAATCTACTATATTATACTTAACGATATCTCACAGTTTTTTTGCTACGTAGTGGTAATTGAACAATAGAGATATTTAGCATATCTCTGCATATTATTATTGCCATATTTAAAAAAATTGTAATAATATTATAAGAACTAAAATGATTTCATATTTCTTCCTGTCATTTTATTATATACCTACTCTTTTATAATAATATGTGTTATTATAAAACTGTTCAGAAGTGTATAACACTTAAATATTTTCGTGAATTTCTGTATTTCTTTTTCTTGTATGGGTTATTGTTTAATCTAATTGTTCTGGTTATGTATTTCTGGTATATTTCAGTAAATTTTATATCAGATATAGGTCCATCGGCTACGTTTATATGATACAAATTTGGAAAGATCCTATAGTTGATCTTAATTAACTTTTGTTGACACTATTGATTGGTTATAGTCTACAATAGGAAGCTGATTTGTACAACATTTATTCATTGTTTAATTTCTATTTTGTAATTATTTTATGAATTTTAATTAGTATGTTTGAGTGTCCTTAACATGATGGGTTTGATAATATTTTTAATATCTATAATAAGTGAATTATTTGATGAGAATTTGACATATTGTATTATGTGTATTACTCATGCGAGTTGACTATTCAAAATAACATAAATAATTATAAGCAGTTTTGTGTTGTCACTGTCGTAATATTAGGTTTATATCACTGCCAGGGGATATTGATATATGATTCATAAAAACAGTTTCATATAGATTGACTAATAATTAATTTAAAAACTATGTTGAATATCATAATAAAAAAGGTGGGTAAGTGGATGTCGCTCTGCTGTACAGTAGGTTACAAGTGGGTCATTGTATAATGGATAGTATTAAATTTGAATTCAATGATATAATATCACTGTATAAGAAAAACGATTCTGAGCGGAGACGGTTTGTCAGTCTAGATATTAGACATACATATTATAGGTATACTTATCTATAGTATTATTAATAATTTTTAAATTAATTATATCACAATATCCATTAGGTAACGCGTTATACATCAACAACAAACCGTGGTACTATCATAGATATATAATAGTATACTTTAGAAGTTTCAAGTATCCACAAGTAATATTATACAATCTCAACAAAATAACTAAAATAGTTATTCCAGGTTTTTTAATATGTAATTTCGTCCGAATATGAACTTAAAATTACTATAAAAATAAACTGTGCTTATGTATTTCTTACAATTTTTGGTAACAGAATTAAATATTTACGTGAAATCTTGTTTTAAATTTTCAATCCTTAGATATAAAAGTTGAACATTTTATAAATTTTTAACTACAAAATAATTATTCAATTTTAAATTTGATAAATTTTGTCAAGATTTTACTTCAAATGCTTATAAAAAAAAATTGTGCATATGTATTTGTAATATTTTTAAACTACTATTGTAACAATGTATCAGGAGCCCTGTATTAATTTTTTACACTTTTTGGCTCAATAGATAAAACTATTGATATTTATAGAAAAAAAAACTAAAAAAACTTACAACTTACAACTTACAACAGCTCAAAAAAAGTCAAATTGTTTTCAAAATTTTATCGTGTATATAAAATGCTAATATAACATTCAGTAAAATTTTCAATTTTCTACAGTCATTCGTTTTTTAATTACAACAAAATAAGAAAATCGTTACGTAAGAAATCGAGTGAATACCAAATGTTGTAAAAATATGAATTTCAAACGCTCATAAAAATTTAATTTGAGTTTCTTATAGACATTTTTTTTTGTTGATAAAGGTAGATTATCCTTTTAGGAATCTTGTAATACATTTTAAAATCTTAGTTCTAAAAAGAAAAATTTTTACGAATTATTAACACAAAATAATTTGCTAATTTTCGTGATTTTTACATATTTTGTCAGTTTTTGAACTTTAAATACTAATAAAAAAAAAACTGTGACTATGGATTTTTAATTTTTTTCATCTGCCTTTGAAACAATAAAATAGGAACCTCCTATTAAAATTTCAAGATTTTTAACCAAGAAATAAAATTTTATTGATATTTATAGAAAAAAAAACTAAAAAAATGGAAACTGAAATTGTCCGTAAACAGCTCAAAACAAATCAAAATATTTTGAAAATGTTATCATGTATAGAAAATTGAAATATAAACAACCAGTAAAAATTTCATGTATCTACAGTCATTCGTTTTAAAGTTACACCAAAAACCAAAATCAATTTTCTCGAAAACAGATTTTGCGTAAAAATTCCCGTTTTTCCTTATTTTTTTTTTGTTTTTCACGGCGCTTTTGAAAACTATAGGAAAAATGTTACTTTTGACCCCCCAGAGTACCAAAAAGATTCACTTTCCTATCAGAAAAGGTACTGTTGAAGAAAATCCAAGCACTTTTACCGTCCTAAAAGGTGATGACAGACACAAAAATAAAAATAAATTTAAAATAAATTTAAAAATTAAAAATTAAAAAAAAAAAACACACATCATTGTAAAATCAATGCATTAATCGTTTCACTCAGAATCTTAAATCAATAAACTGAGATTTACGTGTAATGTAATTTATACTTTTATAGATCAATCATATAAGGTCGAAACCGGTTTTGATGAAAACGGTGAAATTGTACCAACTGCCAACAGTAAGAATATATTTGAAGTTACTTGCACCTAGTGTCATATTTTTATTTTTATAATGTATATCGTGCTTAAATATAGATGGTTAAATATATTACAATATGTTATAGATACAAACAAAAATACGCACTAATCGTATAATCAAACATGTATAATGATACATAATACGCAGAGAGATCCCTAAATTGTTACAATGTAAATTCAGACCTATCTCCAATCACATAGTTATTATAGTACAATATATTGTAATTTTTTTATTATGCAATTTGATTAATTTTTAAGTGTGGTGAACTGTCGTACTGTAATTAACCTTGATATGATACTTTAAATAATGTAACTAACACTAAGTCGGATAATCGAATCAATGTTTATTTATTTATTGGAATATTAATTTAATCACTTATGAATTAGACGTGCGTGAAATACAAAATTGTTCGAGAGTCTCAATAAAATAATAGACGTTCTGTATGGAGTTTTTGGCCAGTTATGTACTTGTTACTTAGACCCTCTAACCCTTCACTCCTACAACCCACTTCACAGCCCAGAAGTATTAGATATTGCACTTGTAAACATTCTCCACAGCGAATTACTCTTTACTAACCATAATGTATTGACACCCGACCACAATCTGATCGTTATAACCATACGCAACTCCCCTATTACAGTTAACCCTTCAGCTCCTTAGAAAAGGATAAACTTGGGAAAATTTAAACAAACAACAATTTCCTAAATTTTAAACTAATTTATTTAGCCCCTCGAAAATTGATGACGAGGTCTTATAAACTATCTCAGCCATCCAATTAGTTATCACAGAATGCTTATATTCCGCTAATAAAACCCAGGGCACCGAGCCACTTTCAACCAAGATTTTACTAGAGATAACTACCAAATGGTACCTAAGAAAATATTGGCCACATACAAAGGTTCCGGCAGTCAAATCTATGCTAAGCGCCTAAGTCACCTACGTCTGAAACCTCCTGAAAAAATAATGCCAGTCATTATGGAACAAATTCATAAACACGCTCAATTTCCATGACCGCTCAATCCATAATAATCGTCACATGTTCCACAAAAAAACAGCAATTGCTCCGCTAAAATCAAACACTGGCTAAAAAATCAACGATACTTGGGCAAAATTAAAACTATTTGCTGACACAATAAAAGAGCAGTTCATCCCCAACTTGGGGTATGAACTCCCACAAGTCAGACACTCAGTCGAAAAACGTATCAGAAACACAATGGAATTAACTCTATTCACTTCCCCCAAGAAAGTTTGGGAAATAATAAATAAATTACCATCTGCTTAAACTCCGGAATGCGAAAATATGCCAAATGCAGCACTGAAACACCTAAAAGCCTCTAATATTGTTAGGCTAAATAATATACTCATGGCTTGTCTGAAACATTCCAATTTTCTGACCAGAACTCAAAATAGTGCCTAAAACTGAACACCTAGAAAACGGTATTAGTACTCTTCACCTAACCTAACGGAACAGCCGCAAAGCACCCAGTCGTTAAATTTGAACACGATATACTCTAATCGCTTGTAAAACTAAAAATACAGCGTATCCCTCGATAAAGCACTTCGTCTAAATCAATATGTCAAGACTTGTGTCTTAAGAGGAAAGCAAGCCAGAGCCGAATTTTACTCAATTCTGAACATAAAATCACGTATCCCGATGCAAACTAGACTCTCCATTTTCAAAATATACATACAACCTATCTTACTATACGCCACTACAGACTGGGGTTTAGGAATTAGTGAGTTGAACTGGAGCAAAATCTAGACTGTACAAAACGTGGCTATCCTAATAATCACAGGTGCCCACTTCCAATAAGAACGAAATTCCAAGTCCACCAATAACTCCACTACACAAGAAAGGTGGGACAGGGACAAAGAATTTTTTATAAAAATGCTCAATTTTTCACCCACATAAGAAAGATACGAAGAAATCCACTCATCGAATCAAATTACGCTGTCGTCAACTAATTACAGTCCTATAAATTCATCATATCAAGACTCATTCAAAAGTAAAAGGCAACTGTCTGAAACTTGCAACATAGCGGCACAGCTCCCATCCAAAGCAAACATTCATTCTTCCGGTGCTCAAACCTTCAACAGTTATATCAACTCGACCGTGACAAAAGGATTTGAATCAAGGGGAAACTAGGAGAACGATGACCAGCCATAGATATCCACCGACGTCAAGCCACTGCCAACTGTCGACGATTGAACCAGAACTCACAGTCTGGAGCATATGAATCAATACAGGTTGCCTATACCTATCTAGATTACATAAGTCCGATCCACCGGGCCACCTGCCATATGACCGAGGATTCAGATAGACTACGCAGACGAAGCACTACGGATTTCCTATATCTCAATCTACATGAAGTTATATAGATGATGACCTATCAATATATCCAACGTCGGGGAACGGTTTAGACGCCACCAATAGATCATTGGAGTAAAGAAAACTAATGTGTCGCTTCCGCCCGCATTAAAAAGCATGCAAGGTGAAACACTCCTAAGACGCGGATAACCAATGACAAGCACCGAAGACAATGTCGTTCAGACACTTCCTCGTGAATAATTGAATAATTGAATAATTAAAAACCATCGTACAAATCAAGTCCCCTAAAGTGCGCTTGCTTAGGCCATACTAACCCGAACGGACCTTTGAACAGACACCACTTGCGGGCCTGACTCAACTAATCCGTTCCTTCCACGATATTACTTTAAATATTTGAGACTTATTCATGTATATTGTAATAATATTTTTGGAGTTAACGTTCGCTGGGACAAAAAGGTTGACTCCATCCCCAATCGTATTTAATACACATCAAAAAATCAAATATCTTACTGTTTAAAACCAACACATTTATGTTTTTAAGAAGCAGTGGCACACTATTACATCGTATACCGTTTCAACCTATAAGCTATTGAGTTATGATCTATGCCTAAAATTTTCTTTTTGATTATCAATTAGTTTGGAATCCTAGGGGAATATCATGGACTTATAATACGTCACATCGCGCAGTTTTGTGATTTTTACACTCCATACATCAATTGAATTATTTTGGATATATATATTCGAACGATTAGGGATGAATTGGGAAAATAGAGAGTCATTCTTTCATTAGGCTAAATTAATAATTTAAATATGAATTTATATTTTATGTATTGTAATTACGTATATAATTAGTATTTGCAGTGGATTATATTATTGAATTATAAAAACAATAACAATCTGAGATTTATATATAATATAATTTATCTCTTTATAGATATTCAGTTTGAAAATGATGAAGCACTTGATAGTTTTAGAAGCGAATTCTGTAAGTATGCATGTACCTACGTCCTACATATTATGTTATATCTAAATATTGTATATTATATACTATGGCTATACAAATTAAGATTAAGTATAATGAATACTTATACTCTGTTCAAAATAAGACGATGACCCGGCGGCCAAGATGTGCGCATGGGCGTGGCTTTGTTCCGTGGCAGCGCCCGACATGTCGCCGTAGTGGGGACAGCGTCTGACCGTCACGGAACGAAAACTGGTCGCCGCCAGGTCATCGTCTTATTTTGAACAGAGTATAGTAGTATGATTAAGTACTATATTACAATGGTTAATTCAAATATCCAAATACACATTATTCATACAATAAAATCTGTATTCACAATAATTCTTAAAGTTGAAATAATAATATATATTAAATTGTATTTTCGTTGCATTTCTTAGTAATTTAACTATCACACGTACTAACAATATTGTAAAACTATGTACCTATGCAGTATGTAGTAGGTTAGTAGGTAGTAGCAAAAATCTCTTTAGACTGCAATTATGTGTGGCTGTACCGGAGTTAATGTCAGTCCATCAATAAGTTTCTTTTTTGCATGTATTGTTTATTCTTCACGATATTACCCATGAATATAAATTTGAGATTTACGTGCATTTTATGTAAGAATATAATAAATACCGTAACTTACAAGGCGCTGTAAAACACTACAAAAATACAAAATTTGAATTTGTTTTTAAATTGGCGTAGGTCTATACCTCATAGGAACGAGTAACGACACGACACACTAACCGGTCGTTCCTATGTGGTGTGATTGGTACAATACAGATATTCAGAATATACCGATCTCCCTATAGTTATTAAAAGTGTAATAATATTACAATTACCACGATCTTTTAACATTCCTCCCGGTTATTCTATTATTTACCTAACCATTTATAATATGTATTATTATGAACAAATTATACGCAGTAGTATATAATGCTTTTGGTTTTTCGTGAAATTCTGTATTTTCTTATGTGTGAGTTATTTTTGGATTGGATCTAATTGTTCTAGCCATATATTTATTTAAGATATGTATCAGTCCTTTTTATATCAAGTATAATATGTTAGAATAGCGTTTATATGATACATACTTGGATACTACGAAGGCTCCCATAACTGATCTGAATCCACTGTATTGTTGATACTATTTTTTAAAAAGCTAGCTTGTACAGAAATGATTCATAGTTTAATTTCAAGAAGAAAATTATTAGGGTCGTACTACATTACATCATGCTAAATTAATACTAAAATATTATTATATGATGTTTATGTTGTAATTATTTCAATTATGGGTAGTTGATGATTTTGAAATATAAAAACAGTAACAAAGTGAAATATATACTTTTATAGTCAAAGACTTCGTACAGAAGGGGAACCAAGAAGAGTTTCAAGCCCAAATAGATGATTTGAGTAAGTTTACATTACTAGTTAAATATATTCCTATATTTTTTTTTATGATTAAATGACAAATGTAAAACAATATTTAGTGGGCACCTAAAATAATGACAAATACACATTAATCATATAAAAATATGCATTAATGATACTACGCAGAGTGATGTCTAGGTTGTAACAGTGCAAATTGATACTTATTGGCTATCACATATAGCTACCATAAAATAGTATTACATTTGGTTATTTGATAATAACTTTATATATTATATTATTATAATTCTGCATCAGGGAATTAGGAATTAATTCAGTGTGAGATGGTATATAATAAATTGTATTCTTATTGAATAATTTTTTATTAAAATAACGATCACACCTACTAACAATCGTAGAATGATAAATTAAGTAGGCATCAGGTATTGGTTGTTAACGTAGGGTAACCAGTTTTCATCGGTGCGCAGCGCGGTGTCTCGCTGAACAGAATATAGTTAATGTTAATGTGCAGTTTTCCTCCAACGTGGTGTGATTAGTATGATACACCATACACATAATATTATATTCAATTCTCCATATTATTATTAAAATATTACAAATCATCATAATAATATTACACGCCTGTTATATTCCTTACTGTTGTTTTATTAATTTATATATACTTTTATAAAATGTATTAAGCAGTGTAGGATTATTTTTTATGTTATATGTTTTATTAGATGAGAAACGGAAGAAAGATGAATTTTTTGTTTGTAAGTTGTTTTCATCAATGATATATAATAATTATAATAGCATTTTAATGCCTTTATAATTCATGTACATTAATTACTGCGTATAATACAGTTATCTATACTCGCCGCGGAATAAGAACGTACCTGGGCGGCGGACCAAAACAGGTTCGTCACGCGCAGGTCTTCGCTGATTGGCTAACAAGAACGAAATGAAATTGATATACAGCGCTGTGTCAAATATGCACATTGTACACAGTGTTGTAGTGTTTCGTTCGTCTGTCCGTACATACGTGTTCACTGTTCACTGCTGTAAATTTTTTTATTTGCTTTAAACATTTTTGTGACTTAATTTTGCAATATTTTAATAAATATGAATACTTCACATGAAGAATCTCCACAGCTTGTCACACCAAAGAAAAAGAATCCCAAGGGGAAAGTAAGTGAAAATTGTTTTTTAAATTTATTTAGTTTAGTTTTTATGATTGTAGGAAAAAAGTCCCCGAAATAAAAGTCTCCAAATTAATATTTGATTTAAATTAAGTCTTTTATCAAATAGGTATTTATAATTTATATAGATAGGTACATTGCCCATAGGTTACTTACATGTTACATATTTTGTTGAAGATAATTAACAAACAACTAAATTAAATATGTACAAAATAATATAATAATTTAATATCTTAAACATTTATAATAATATTAATTAAAAAATATAAAAATGCTTTTATTCAGATATATGCCCCTCATAAAATAATAAAAAATCTAATAAAATGATCTTTTTCTTTTATTTTGACCGATTTGCTTTAAAAAATTAGGAATATCTTCAGATTTGTCTTCGTCAAAACGCTGACATAAAATATTCAATCGTACTTCAATTTTTTTACCAGCTTTTGTTTTTCTCTGGTTAATTTCTCCTATTTCAGCCTACGCCAAATATCGCTTTATTTATACTGCAACGGGAGACTTTTTTTCCGTGGGATTTTTTCACCGGAGACTTTTTTTCCAAATCTTTTTTTTCCGTTTACCAATTTTTATTATAGAATTATAATTCTGAAAAACAATATTTTAATAATGGTAATTATTTTTTAGCCTGTTTGCAGTAACCAGAAATTAATGATTATCAACCACTATAAATCGATCTTAGAAAATGGCAGTGGGATGAAGTTTTGTGAGATTATCACAAATATTTCTAAGACTACTGGAATTGGGTACCACACAGTGCGTAAAACTATAGCAGAGTACAAAACTACGAAATGTGTGAAATCGCCAAATCGAAAAAGGCAAAAACCTGGTGTGGTTGATAAAATAGACGACTTTGACAAAAATGCAATTCGAAGAAAGGTGCATTCATTTTGGTTGAACAGAGAAATTCCAACAATGCAAAAGATTTTAATTGCAATAAATGAAGACGAAACCATGCCAAACCTTAAAGAGACTTCTTTAAGAATCATACTTAAGAGTTTAAAATTTAAGTTTACAAAACGCAGGAGAAACAGTATACTAACGGAAAGACGTGACGTTGTTAATTGGCGCAGAAATTATTTATCATCAATTCGTCGGTTTCGAGAAGAAGGAAGACCCATCTATTATTTAGACGAAACATGGATAAATACAGGGGATTGCGCTAACAAAGTATGGGTCGACCAGACGGTCACCTCCCATAGAATGGCATTCCTGGAGGGTTTATCTACAGGTGCACCAAATCCTACCGGCAAAGGTAAACGTCTAATTATACTTCACATTGGGTCTGTTGATGGTTTCGTACGTGGTGGACTATTATGTTTCGAGTCAAAGAAAAATACATCTGATTACCATGATGAAATGAATGGGCAGACGTTTAAAGAATGGTTCGAAGAAATATTGCCATTGCTCAAGGATAATGCGGTTGTCGTGATAGATAATGCACCGTATCATTCGGTAAAATCGGAAAGAATTCCAACAATGAATTGGAAAAAGGCAGATATTGTCAATTGGATACATTCTAAAGGTGAAGAAGTCGATCCATCAATGCTGATCAAAAGTGATCTAATGGATATCGTGAATCGTCTTAAAACCAAGTAATTATGAAACAAAAAAAAGTATTCTATATATAACAAAATAAATTACCTATATTTTTTATATTTTTTTTTAGATACAACAGCTATGTAATAGATGATATTGCAAAAGAAGCCGGGAAAACGATTTTGAGACTGCCGCCCTATCACTGTGAACTTAATCCTATAGAACTGGTCTGGTCAAAGGTGAAGCATCATGTAAAATTAAATAACACTACGTTCAAAACAGTCGATGTACAGCATTTGCTTCATCAAGCCATCGATAGGGTAACACCGGAAGATTGGCAGAATTTTATATCCCACGTGAAGACTGAAGAACAAAAAATATGGAGTGTCGATTTCATATGCGATGAGCTTACCGACGAACTACAGTTGAATCCAAACCACGTCCTTACCATAGGTGATACGTCCCACTCATCATCCGACGACGATGACGATGACGATGGTTGTTGTCCATTAGAATAAATTTTGTACATTATTTTTAATTAGTGTAAATTTAGGTATTATCTTTAAGAGGAAGCATTTGTTGTATATATTGTTTAGGTAGTGTTATTTCAATATATTTTTAAATACATAATTTTATTGTTCTTTTTTTATAAACGAATTATTTAGAACATTTTTTTAAACAGTATCATAAATGTATGCATTACACAGCTTAATGCATATTAATAATAATATATAAATAAATTCATATAATATTATTATATTGTTATTATTTTACAAATAGTAAAAATGTTAAATAACGGTCATGTCTTACACTCGTACGCGTCGTCACTTGAGCGCGGTGTATAATAATTAATAGTTAATTACTATCGACGTTCTGTATGCAATATTAGTGGTGCCTAACTATGACAAGGTTGCGGTGGGGAACTGGTTTGCCGCCTGCGCGACGAGGTACGTTCTTATTCCGCGGCGAGTATAAGGTTTAATGTGGATAAAAATGAACAAGACTTTTACAGAGGAAATGTTATGTTATTTTTGCCATGGCGCGATGAAACAGTTGATTTGTTAAATATTAACTGTAAACAAGTATACAAAACAAACATAGATGGAATAAAAGACTTGTACCAACAGTTTAATAAAGTCGAAGAAACCCAACTAGACAATGATGAAAATCAAATAGAAGCAGAGCAAGGCCATAACAATAATCTGGTTCAAGACGATGAAGATTGGGTGCCAGACGATGAACTACTAAATGATGTTGGAGATTATGTAGAAACTACAAACACTCCAGATGATGATAAACCTAAAGATGGCGGAAAAATAAGAGTGCACCTCATTGACAATGAACAGTACAATGACCTAATCAGATGCTTAAACGACGGTCAACGCCAACTCTTATATCATACCCTCATTTCAT
>NC_042495.1:31075069-31085375 GCF_005508785.2 Acyrthosiphon pisum | reverse complement strand
TCGACGATTGAACCAGAACTCACAGTCTGGAGCATATGAATCAATACAGGTTGCCTATACCTATCTAGATTACATAAGTCCGATCCACCGGGCCACCTGCCATATGACCGAGGATTCAGATAGACTACGCAGACGAAGCACTACGGATTTCCTATATCTCAATCTACATGAAGTTATATAGATGATGACCTATCAATATACCCAACGTCGGGGAACGGTTTAGACGCCACCAATAGATCATTGGAGTAAAGAAAACTAATGTGTCGCTTCCGCCCGCATTAAAAAGCATGCAAGGTGAAACACTCCTAAGACGCGGATAACCAATGACAAGCACCGAAGACAATGTCGTTCAGACACTTCCTCGTGAATAATTGAATAATTGAATAATTAAAAACCATCGTACAAATCAAGTCCCCTAAAGTGCGCTTGCTTAGGCCATACTAACCCGAACGGACCTTTGAACAGACACCACTTGCGGGCCTGACTCAACTAATCCGTTCCTTCCACGATATTACTTTAAATATTTGAGACTTATTCATGTATATTGTAAAAATATTTTCGGAGTCAACGTTCGCCGGGACAAAAAGGTTGACTCCATCCCCAATCGTATTTAATACACATCAAAAAATCAAATATCTTACTGTTTAAAACCAACACATTTATGTTTTTAAGAAGCAGTGGCACACTATTGCATCGTATACCGTTTCAACCTATAAGCTATTGAGTTATGATCTATACCTAAAATTTTCTTTTTGATTATCAATTAGTTTGGAATCCTAGGGGAATATCATGGACTTATAATACGTCACATCGCGCAGTTTTGTGATTTTTACACTCCATACATCAATTGAATTATTTTGGATATATATATTCGAACGATTAGGGATGAATTGGGAAAATAGAGAGTCATTCTTTCATTAGGCTAAATTAATAATTTAAATATGAATTTATATTTTATGTATTGTAATTACGTATATAATTAGTATTTGCAGTGGATTATATTATTGAATTATAAAAACAATAACAATCTGAGATTTATATATAATATAATTTATCTCTTTATAGATATTCAGTTTGAAAATGATGAAGCACTTGATAGTTTTAGAAGCGAATTCTGTAAGTATGCATGTACCTACGTCCTACATATTATGTTATATCTAAATATTGTATATTATATACTATGGCTATACAAATTAAGATTAAGTATAATGAATACTTATACTCTGTTCAAAATAAGACGATGACCCGGCGGCCAAGATGTGCGCATGGGCGTGGCTTTGTTCCGTGGCAGCGCCCGACATGTCGCCGTAGTGGGGACAGCGTCTGACCGTCACGGAACGAAAACTGGTCACCGCCAGGTCATCGTCTTATTTTGAACAGAGTATAGTAGTATGATTAAGTACTATATTACAATGGTTAATTCAAATATCCAAATACACATTATTCATACAATAAAATCTGTATTCACAATAATTCTTAAAGTTGAAATAATAATATATATTAAATTGTATTCTCGTTGCATTTCTTAGTAATTTAACTATCACACGTACTAACAATATTGTAAAATTATGTACCTATGCAGTATGTAGTAGGTTAGTAGGTAGTAGCAAAAATCTCATTAGACTGCAATTATGTGTGGCTGTACCGGAGTTAATGTCAGTCCATCAATAAGTTTCTTTTTTGCATGTATTGTTTATTCTTCACGATATTACCCATGAATATAAATTTGAGATTTATGTGCATTTTATGTAAGAATATAATAAATACCGTAACTTACAAGGCGCTGTAAAACACTACAAAAATACAAAATTTGAATTTGTTTTTAAATTGGCGTAGGTCTATACCTCATAGGAACGAGTAACGACACGACACACTAACCGGTCGTTCCTATGTGGTGTGATTGGTACAATACAGATATTCAGAATATACCGATCACCCTATAGTTATTAAAAGTGTAATAATATTACAATTACCACGATCTTTTAACATTCCTCCCGGTTATTCTATTATTTACCTAACCATTTATAATATGTATTATTATGAACAAATTATACGCAGTAGTATATAATGCTTTTGGTTTTTCGTGAAATTCTGTATTTTCTTATGTGTGAGTTATTTTTGGATTGGATCTAATTGTTCTAGCCATATATTTATTTAAGATATGTATCAGTCCTTTTTATATCAAGTATAATATGTTAGAATAGCGTTTATATGATACATACTTGGATACTACGAAGGCTCCCATAACTGATCTGAATCCACTGTATTGTTGATACTATTTTTTAAAAAACTAGCTTGTACAGAAATGATTCATAGTTTAATTTCAAGAAGAAAATTATTAGGGTCGTATTACATTACATCATGCTAAATTAATACTAAAATATTATTATATGATGTTTATGTTGTAATTATTTCAATTATGAGTAGTTGATGATTTTGAAATATAAAAACAGTAACAAAGTGAAATATATACTTTTATAGTCAAAGACTTCGTACAGAAGGGGAACCAAGAAGAGTTTCAAGCCCAAATAGATGATTTGAGTAAGTTTACATTACTAGTTAAATATATTCCTATATTTTTTTTTATGATTAAATGACAAATGTAAAACAATATTTAGTGGGCACCTAAAATAATGACAAATACACATAAATCATATAAAAATATGCATTAATGATACTACGCAGAGTGATGTCTAGGTTGTAACAGTGCAAATTGATACTTATTGGCTATCACATATAGCTACCATAAAATAGTATTACATTTGGTTATTTGATAATAACTTTATATATTATATTATTATAATTCTGCATCAGGGAATTAGGAATTAACTCAGTGTGAGATGGTATATAATAAATTGTATTCTTATTGAATAATGTTTTATTAAAATAACGATCACACCTACTAACAATCGTAGAATGATAAATTAAGTAGGCATCAGGTATTGGTTGTTAACGTAGGGTAACCAGTTTTCATCGGTGCGCAGCGCGGTGTCTCGCTGAACAGAATATAGTTAATGTTAATGTGCAGTTTTCCTCCAACGTGGTGTGATTAGTATGATACACCATACACATAATATTATATTCAATTCTCCATATTATTATTAAAATATTACAAATCATCATAATAATATTACACGCCTGTTATATTCCTTACTGTTGTTTTATTAATTTATATATACTTTTATAAAATGTATTAAGCAGTGTAGGATTATTTTTTATGTTATATGTTTTATTAGATGAGAAACGGAAGAAAGATGAATTTTTTGTTTGTAAGTTGTTTTCATCAATGATATATAATAATTATAATAGCATTTTAATGCCTTTAAAATTCATGTACATTAATTACTGCGTATAATACAGTTATCTATGCAAATATAAAATTTAGCATTTATAAAGTAATAATAAACACTTGAACCTAATTAAAATTATTTCAGATCCATTGAATATGTTTGTTCTTCATTATTCGCCTGACAGTAAAGAAGGAGGTAATTATTAAACTGGTTACAAAACAATAAAACATAAATCTCACACGTTAAAAAATTATGTATTATTATTATATTATAAATTAGAATATATTCTCTAAAACTATGATTCGGTAGGTACTATAAATTAAATACAACTAAAAATCAAAAAAAAAAAATCAAATTAAACTGTTATTTTAACAATTATAAATTATTATTTTTGTATTTTTTCAAAGACTACTTTAAGACAACATCAGCGTTTTGTACAACATACAGCTCAGGACCTGTGGCCTTCGTTTCGTATGTTATAGAAAGAAATATTTTAATTTTAGATTATAAGAATTAATTGTGTATTTCTGTATTTAATAGATCAGATTGATGTTACAATTTAAACAATAGTAGTGCAAAGTAGGTAAATATCACATTAATAATATAAATTTCCTACCAAATATTAACCAAGAAGTTGATAAATATTTAGCTTGAGTTCAATATGATTATATCTACTACATAATGTACAAAGTTTAACAGGAGGACCTGAGAGATAAAATAACTTTTGTCCTAATCAATATTTTTATTTTTTTATATTTTTTTATATACACATTATATAATACATTTTTAGTCACTTGCGTTACAGGTATAGTTAAAAAATTTGATTAAATATTTTCGGAAAAATTAAAAACAGCCAATTTATTAAAATCATTCTAAAAACAATTTCGATGATATAAACATTTTTCTAAGTCAAGTACCTAGTTTATTTTTCAGAATTTTTTTAAATATCAATATTTTTTTTTTAGTAAATTTATTTTAGACCTTTTTATCAGGTCTTCCTGTTACACCTTTTATGTTTATTATCAATGTACTGATATCTAATGAGAGTTGAACAGTTTTAGATTCCCATTTTTTCAGGGCTTGAAACCGATTTTCGATACCGATTTTGAATACCGGTTTAAACCGTTAAAAACCAAAAACGAAATCGAAACCGAAACCGAAATCGGAAAAAATTAATACCGGTATCCAAAACCGAAACCGAAATCGGAAAAAATCGATACCGGTATCTGAAACCGAAACCAAAAAAATCAATACCGGTTTCCGAAACCGAAACCGAAATCGAAAAAAATCAATACTGATATCCAAAAACAAAACCGAAATAGGAAATAATAAATACCGGTATCCGAAACCGAAATCGAAATCGGAAAAAATAATAGGTACCTTTTTTTGAAACTTAAGACGAAATCTTAAGAAATAACATGATATCCGAAACGGAAGTCGAAAAATTATAACATTAATATCTAACATTTAAATAGCTCTACGCATTTAAAATAAACCTATAGGCTATAATTGAATTTCTGTTTAAAAGCTATGAATGATATAATTTATAAGTACTGCATATGGTAGCAAATAATAAATATCATGTATATTATGTAAAATGTTCTATCCTTCTATCATACAATGCGATCAATATTAAATATAATATTATAACGTATAAGATATAATTATTTATTATAACATCATGTAGGTGATGGAGCCTCCAGAAAAGCAATTATTGTAAATGTAATTAAATCGATCGCTATTTGAGTGTCGTTTCTATTATATTCTATACGACTATACGTCTTCTATAGTTCTATCTTCTATGACATTAGATATCGTTATACAGCGTTTATCAAATTGAAAATGTAAAAATTATTTTGCAACTAAAAACTTAAAAATATATAAAATGTTAAATTTGTATAGCTAAGGATTTAAAAATAGGTTCCATGTAAGTAGTTCATACTGTAACTGAACATTTTCAAAAAATATATACACAATTTTTTTTTTTAGGTATTTATTAAGTTGAAATTTGGAGAAAATTAGATATTTAAACGAAGAATAACGATTTTAGTTTCGTGTTGTAATTTAAAATATTATTCGTGCGTACTTGAAACTTCCAAAGTATATTATTATTTTATACAGATATAATAATATGCAAATAATATTAATTCAACTTGGGTGTACTGGCTAACAATTACATTTTTAGAGTAGGGTACCATATATTTGCCTCCCCTTCAACAAAGGCCTAGGTTCGCCACTGCGGCTAGACTAGCTTATAACTTATACACGCATAGTTACATATGACCTGCGTAAATATATTGGTGTGTGGGTAATTACGTCATAGGAAAAAAGTTCACGCTGCCACTGACAGTGACCGCGACTGGCGAGTAGGTTCCTACGCCAGTATTTTATGTCATTATAAATTATTATAATTACAGGGATTAAAACCGATATTCGATACTGATTTTGAATACAGGTTAAAACCGTTAAAAACCGAAATCGAAATAAAAAAATAAATACCAGTATCCGAAACCGAAACCGAAATTGGAAAAAATCGATACCAGTATCCGAAACCGGAACCGAAATCGGAAAAAATCAAAACCGGTATCCGAAACCGAAACCGAAAACGGAAAAATTTTTTCAAAATGCAGGGCTTGAAACCGGAAAAAATTTTTTCGGTTTCAAGCCCTACATTTTTTATGATAATACCCATGTATTTAAAATTTATTAATTTAAATTTTGTATTTTTGTTGTGATTTATAGCATGTTGTAAGTTACAATATTTATTTTATTATTACATAAAATAAATGTAAATCTCTAATAAATATTTATTGGTAATAATGTGTAGGAATAATAAGGTATAATAGAATATTCAATATAATAATCAAATTATATATACATTTTGAAATACTAAATAAAAATCTAATCAAAATATTAAGAATACATTCGATTGTTTAAAAATTTCATATTTTTATTAAAAAAATATTTTAATAGAAAGAAAAATTCTCAATTCTTAACTACCTATTAAATTTATTTGGATATTTTCTTCAAGCAATAAAAAACTAATAATTCTTAACCTAGTTATAAGACATACAACTCATACGTAGTATAGTAGGTACCTTATATAGAGGGTGCCCCGTGAGGATAAACCCATTAGCTGTAGAAGTGGACTCGCCGTACGGACAAAAACAGGTCTTTTGTCGATTTACCTATAAACTAAAAAAAATATTAAAAATCACGAGATTAATGAAAATAAAATGTTGAAAAGTCAAAATTCTTCAATTGTGTCAGAAATAAAAAATAAAATAAAAAATAAAATATGCATTGTCTTTGTCACTGTGAGTATAATAAAAAAAAACAGGTTTATGATGTATTTTTTATATCAGGAGATTTCACAATGAATAACTCCTCGCGGACACCCTGCATATATACTCAAATAATCTATCAATTGCTACTATAGTATAATGTATTTAGTCCATGGTTAAAAAATAAATTACATTAACTGTTTTTTTATTTTTTAGGTAAACATACAACTCCATATGAATATTGTACTAATTGAATTGTATTGACATGTTACACTAATAAATAAATAATATTATTCTGCTTCTTCTTCTTCGGTAAACTCGACCACTAGGGTCTAGGACCATCCCAATATATATATCCTTGCCTCCAATTTTCTCTATCTGATGCCTGATCCTCCAGTCTACACCTCCTTCTAACACTTTCACATCATTCTTCACTACGTCTTTCCATCTCGGACTTGGAATTCCTAACAGTATTTTTCCAGTAGGGTTTTCTTCTAATACTATGCGTATGAGTGTGTTTTGGCTACGCCAAGCATGCCCGGTCCATATCAATCTTTTGTTCTTTTTTGTTTCGAGTATACTGGGTTTATGGAAGATTGTTTCTAATTCATCGTTTTTTATTATTCTCCACTCACCACTTAGCATGTCCTTTACTGGTCCAAATATCTGTTGCAGAATTTTTCTTTCCAAAACTAAGAGTTTTCGATCATCACTTTTCATTAACAGCCATGTCCCAGCTCCATAAGTAATTACATGTTGTATTAATATAATGTATAATTATATTTTTAAACCCTTTGAAAGTGATTTTGTTTCCAGTAATTTAAGACCAAAGAAGTATTTATTTCCTGACTGAATGAGTTGGATATAGTATATTGGTATCTCGTCTTCCTACTACCTACCATATATTCCGTTTTGTCCTCATTAATATGAAGTCCAACTTTTAGTGTTGCTTTCTCGAGCCGATTTAAGAAAGAATTTAGATCATAAAATTCATAAAAACACATAGGCAATAACGCAAAAAAAAAACAGCTACCATTGAATAGGCTCCCAATTTCGGGTAAATATGGATTAGACCCTCGAATTGGCTCCTGAAAAAGGTATTTTTGAATTGGCAACCTGAATTGTAAAATATTATTATTTGACCAGAGTTTCTTATATTATACATGTTTACTTTTACGACGTCAATCTAACCTAGCTTGGCGGCTGATACTAATAAAATATAATAATATAGTGCTGGATATACATATACTATTATAATATTCATTGGATTTAGTCTTATGATCTCAACCGTGGTAATCTACTACAACTATTGATTAGCATTGACTTCAATGCACTAATTTTATTTTTAAATACATTTTGCCATGTTGTACATTTGTAAGACGGAGAAAAAACATGCGAGTGTAGCGTACTCAAAGTTCAATTGCAACCAAATTAACCAGAACCCTTAACACTCTTAAAATCCCTTGAAAAAAATCAAACAACCGAAACCCATATAGCCCAAATAGTTTTATTTACAAAACAGCTGAATTAAACAAATCCCGAATAAAACATTCTGGTTAACCGGAACCCGAATAGTTTTTTTAATTCAGAATCTTCATGAGGTCTATGATTTTGTTTGTTTTTTTATATGGTTAGTTCTATTTTGGAGTTAATTATTAGTTTAATAATATTAACATTATAACCTATGACCTATTGTATTACAAAAAAAAAAAAATTAATTTCTAACAATGAGCTAAATACTAATTTGCGTTAAACACATAGAGCGCCAAACTTATTCCACTGTGGTAACTATTAATCATTTTATTTTAAAATTTAAAAACATAACTCCGAAATAATTTTCTTATTCCTATCAAATATAGTATGTCACCAGCTATGAACATACGCTTTGTTTTTAACCGACTCACATGTTTGTTTAGCTGTTTATATTGCTTTACAATAATTTACAGTTTTTTTTTTTTTATTGGAATATATGATTTACTAAAACGCAAAAATATCAAAAATCTATTATTTTTTTTTCATGTCTGATAGTACACGATTTCTCAAAAGTTCCTCCACTTAGGTAATCATTTAATATTGTGTAGCTAAAATTATCTGAATAATTTTGTAAACAATCTCTAAATAAACAACATATTATTGTCACAGGTTAGTTGGTAGAGACAATTTTTGGTGTTCTAGCTTAGCATTTTTTCTTGTTCAAACAGAAATTTTGAGAAGTTAAAGTTAATAGTAACATGTTATTTCATAATAATTGGTAAAAACAAAACAAAAAAATGAGGCACTTCATGCTCTAAATTAGGTTTCGAGTTGGTCACTGTAATATATGTGTTACGTTTGATTTCAATGATATATATTAACGTATACGAAAAACTAAGTAAAGAAAATCTATGAATTATAAATATTTTTTTGTTAATAAGTGAATATAAGAACAAAAACCTTACAAAAAAAACATCAGAAACAAAAAATCTAGTATCCAGTCTAAAAACATATTTATGTCAAAATCGTGCACATGCAATATTGGTATTTTTAAACTAATATTGTAACAACTTATGAGTAAATATGTATGTAATTTTCTAGCATTCTGAAACAACTAAATTAATTTAGGTATAGAAAAACATTATTTTTTTTTATTCATGCAGGTAGAAAAACGTATGATTATTATTCTATTAAATGTTCAAATCTTAGATACCAATCAAATAATAACGATTATGCATTTATAGCTAATGATTAAAAATTTCAAACAAAGTTCCACGTAAATAGGTTATATCTAAATAATTTTATTCACAATGATATCATTAAAAATACTTTACAATATCATTGGCGAACCGTCTTCGCTCAGATTCGCCTTCTTATACAATGATAATATTATATCATTAGTTTCAAATGTAATACCATCCATTACAATGCCCCATTTGTAACTACTGTACAGCAGAGCTACACCCACTTGCCCACCATTTTTTTTTTAGTTGCCCTCAAACTCTTACTAAAATGTTTGGTACGTTATATTAGTTTATCGTAAACATAATTGGTGTGACTCAAATAATTTTATGTGACCTACTCATCATAATTTTGTTATACTAACTTATAATTTACCTATTTTTTCCAAATTAATTATTTCCACGCACCTATACTATATAACAGGGACTGGAACCTTAAGGATATTTTCGGTTCTGGTTCCGGTTTGGTTCTTAAAATAAATAAATGATTGGTTCCGGTTTCGATTCCGGTTCTTAAAATTACAAAATAAGGGTTCCGGTTCCGATTCCGGTTAATTCCGGTTTTTACCGGTTCTTAAATATGCATTTTTTCAAATATTACTTATTGCTTTTAAGGTAGATTTTTTATTCATAGTCATAACTTGGCCCAGTTTTGTAAAAGATACGTTTAAATTGCATTTTAATAAAGATACATAACACAAATCCATACATTCAAAAAGTATTTAAAATACATTTCAAATAATTTTAAGAAAAAGTATTTAAGAACAAATACAAACACTTGGCATGAATTTAAATATAAATTACTCGTATGTGTCAATGTGTGAGTGTGATAATGTAAGACAGAGTTATAAGTAACTATATAAATATTATTATTTCGTAGGTATTTTGTGAACATTCGTAGAAAAACACATACTAATTGTTATTCGATTATTTTTGTTATATTACAATAACATATGCAACCCGTATGTGTGTAAATAAATTATTGTTATTATTAATGATTGTCGGTCGTAATTAATAC
>NC_042495.1:31068782-31075019 GCF_005508785.2 Acyrthosiphon pisum | reverse complement strand
TCTAAGCATGTAAAAAATGGATTCCGGTTCCGGTTCTGGTTCTTAGATTTTCTCTAAGAACCGGTTCCAGTCCTGCTATATAAGGTGTCGCTAAGCAACACTTTCATCCTATGCTAATAGTACCTGTTAGTATCAGTTTTCATATATATATAATGTATATTATATAATATATAAATAAAACCTTATAGCTGCATACTATTTTTGGGATGTTTTCGTGAAGAAAACAATATTAACAATTTATCATACTTTTAAAGCACCCACTGTGCATTTACTCAAATTAAAAAATATATATCAAAATTCTAACTTATATAGATACATTAAGAAGACTATAACTTTGAAATCAATAATTTCCAAAATGTCTACGATATATTTTTAAACAGCATGTATAAAAAAAAAAATTCGGAAAGAAGGTCACCCCGTAAGGATTTTTTATCTCAAAAATTATTGTAGATTTAAGCTCAATTTTATTTTAAATTTCCACTGACAACAACTTATTAAGAACTAGCTATTCAATTTTAAATTTTTCGACCAAGCAAAAATAATCGTCAATTTTTTAAAAAATACTAATAAAATTCTAAATGTTCCAAAAAAGTCAAAATATTTTTCAAATTGTAAGTACTACAGACAACATTCGGTAGAATATACTTACTATATACAGTCATTTATTTATCACACTAATAAAAAAAATCGGTTTTTGTCGAAAACTGGTTTTAATTATTTTTTTTTTTTGTTTGGAGACTTCACGATATCGCTTACAATGGGCAGACACTTGTGCACAATTGTACAGTGCGTATTATGTAAACAAAAAAATATTATTAACCTACTACTATTTACCCAAATGTTTTATTATGTTGCCTAATATAAATACACATTTTTTTGTTTTTGCAGAATAACCTTTTAGATATATTTGTTGAATAACTTTTAATATCATTCTTACCTTGTGTTGTTCAACACTGAATTTATTCTACAATTATTTTTGGTACCTACAAACATGGTCAAACCTATTATTATGTTTGCATTATGTTTTATGGTTTATATTTTTGGAAATATAGATGCATTAAACGCAGATGAACGTAAAGCTGGTGAGTATATTTTATTTTTTTCACTATATATTAAGACAATCGCTGATTCATATTTATGGAGAAACTTAAAACAGGTCATTGTAATTTGAATTCATAGAATTAGCGTTATTTTAATAAAATAGTAATCAACACGTATTATGAAATATAACAAGATTTCTTATATTATGTGATATTTCTATCAGAAAAAATCTTCATAAACTATAAACATGCCCAATATTATGCTCATTATCTATAACTACATCAAGATTTACATTGCTAGATACTAGCTATTAACTATGAGTTATGTGTTATGATTTATGACTATTAGGAATTATAGTCGACAAATTGTATTGATTTTGTTTAAATATGAAATTTAATTTGTTACTAGTTAATAAAGTATTACATAGTTATCTAATAATTTCTGGCTTATAAAAATTACAAATGTCATTTTAATTATTAAGAGTTTTCCATAACCACTTGTGTTGATGACCTTGTCTTACAAACGTAGATACATTATAATGGAAAGTTTATGTTCTTCAGAACAAATTTTGTGGTCTTAATATTAATTGACACATAATCAATCTTAACGCAAGAATATTATCCTTAAATTCCAAATTGATATTTGAACTTTAAACAAGTAATTTATTACGCTAATTAATAGGTGCCTTAATAGTAAATAAAATATTTATGTTAAAAATACATTTTAGATTAAATATGTTGCCCTCTACTTGTACGTAATACCTATACCTAACACATTTTTTACTAACTATTAACTTGTTTTAGAATTTTATAAAGCAGTCGAATGCTATAGTAAGTATTTTTATTAATATATATTGCTCTTATAAATATATTGAGTTTCGATCAACGTGATCACATTCCTTCTGTAAGGTAATTATAATTTATTACAAAAGTTTGTTATTAATTTTAATTTTAGAATGATATGAAAAATTAAATATTACATAACGACCAAGTACCTACATAGTTCAGCGTGTCAGTTGATTAGCTGTTACTTAAGGGGACTACGTACACGCAAGTGTTGTCTTACGAACGCATAAAGTATCAAAATATTTTACGGCCACCAGTTCCAAATTAGAGTATGTTGTTAGCTTTAATATAAGTGTGAATTGACCTATGGACAAACTCAAATGTAAAACGTTTTCTGCGTTCACTCAATAATTAATAAATATAAAATCGTTAGAAAACTACTTTTTTATGTCAAGTGCAAACTGCTTAAAAATGGTGACTGGAAATCCTGATATGCAGTGTTCAGAAAAGTTCATGTCAAAATTAGATTATAGTACATAGGTACGGTAGGTACAAGTATCAATATTATACGTTTGGTCGTTTTAGTTTTGAGTCAATTCCAGCCCTCTCACAGCTGATTATAGCTGGTTTGGAAATCGTTATCCATGTTTAGAACTGCACAAACCATGTCTGGTCCACACAACACACCATCATCATAATTAATACTATCTGTCCCGCCCGACGTTGGTCATGCTAAACATTCGTATTATCAATAAATGTATTTGTAAAAAAGAATATGTTATGTCATATTTTTTCCAATAATTTTCAACAATTGTTGTAATATTAATATAATATGTAATCAGTTGCAACAATTTAGTTAAACGAAACAATTTTCTTCTTTTTAAGCTAAAAAGATTTGATCTGAAGGAAATACCGTTCAAGTCTCAAGGAATCTATTGATATAACTTTTATATAACTTTAGATGAACCAACATCCATCTTACACCAGACTGATCCCATTGAAAAATTAAAAACATAAAATTAAGCTGTATTAGTGTATCTTGGATGTGGTGTACCTCACATTACATAGGCAATGTAAAGACAATGTCAAAAACATTGTCTTGATAACATAATTATAACATAATATGTTAACTGTAATTTACAGTTAAATTTGAACTCATTTTAACAACAAGAAATCACAATATAAAAACTATCTAGATTAAAATATTTTAAAGTAATTTTTTATTAATGTTCTCAGCTCTCATACCACAAAAAATAAAACAAATCGGAGTAACGGCTGTTTACATATCACTGACGCACAATGACTAACGACTATGTGTAAAATTCGGAAACATCGATTACATTTTATATAATATTATGTATTATGGTGTTATTTTTGATTATTATCGTCCTACGCGTGTAGTAGAATAAAAGACCGACGAGGCGACGACGCGGACGACAACGATTTAGAGAAATACCACAGATAAGGCGATAACGATTATTGCGAAATTCATTTTTCTGTAATAAATATTATTTTTACATTTTCTGTCGAGTGTTGGCAATAATATAATATGGTTTGCTTGAGAGTATACGTAGTATAATCATGATAATTTAGAAAATGTTTGAGACTATACGGCGTATATTATGTAGTATACCGTATAGGAACACTACAGTCTGTAAATAATATAAACCAATTATAAACAAAAATATTTATCGAAAATCTCATAATCCCTCTTTGAGCAACTCTTTGGATTGGACCTAACCTGGTCCAATTGTGAATTTTAAACCATCCAAGGACGACACACATAAAATTTGATAAACCAAATTTAGTCCAATCGTTTAAGAGGAGTTCTAATAAGTACAGACATTTAGACGAATGATATAGATTTATTTGCAGTTTTTTACAATCGAAACTTTTATAGGACAAATGTTTGAAAATGGACTTTTACTTGGAACTCGTGGTAAGTTAATTTTTTAAACTGACAAAAAATCACTAATTTTATCATGCTTAACTTTTTTTCAAAACTAAATATTTAACTGATTAGAAACATCCAAAAAGTATTAACTGGTAAAGTATGACGCAGAGATGCTAATCTCTTAGCACAGAAAGTCAAAAAACAATTACTGTCTAGTTGGTATGTGCTGGCTGCGTCTGACCACAGTGAGTGGTACAATAGTGCAGCCATCACGTGGTTAACTGATTGAACTTACCACCCTTCATACAAAGATGATGCACAAAATCAATAATATACAAAATGTTAATAGTCTGTAGTAAAAAGTATGCAATTCTCATGAACATTTTTCGCTTGTTTGTTTGTAATTAAGAATCAGTGCAAACATGCAAACATACACTAATATAATATACAGTTATGTAAACATATGTACATTTTTTTAAAACTAATAGTACCTATTCTTGAATTTTTCTCAAAGTCATGTCTATTTTCCTTTTACTATCAATATAATTTTTATATCTCTTTTTTATAGAGTTGGCACGATGAAACCAGTCATTGATTTATAGAGACATCTGTCAACCATTGTGATCTTAACACTTCATAATTCGATTGTAATATTTGGTTAGATATATTCGATTTATTAGGTAAAATTGAGTGGCATACTTCTTTGCATTAGGCTAAATTAGTAATATGAATATAACTACACATTGCTATGTTGTAATTACGTACGCATATATGTGTAATTGATTATAACGGCATGTAAGACAGAAATAAACTGAGATTGACCCATGTATATTTTTTATTATAGTGTTATATTTTATTTGTGTAGGTCCGCTTCCAAATAACAATTTTTCAATACAATTGGAAAAATTCTGTAAGTATACATTACTAATTATTTATGATGTCATGAGTAAATATTTTATAATGAATATTTGACTGTTGATGATTGAATATATTAAAATAGGTAATACAAATACGCATTATTTATAAAATCAAATGTATATTAATTTTAATACGTAGAAAAATCTCTGAATTGTTACAATGTAAACTCATACCTTTAGGCTATCACAAAGTAACTATTATAATTGTTATATGATAACATATGATTATTTTTAAAACATCCTTGCGTGAATGGTTGCTATAGGTTATAGGAGAAATAACTAGTGGAAACTAACTAATTAGTAGAGTTGAATATTCAATATAGCACCAATAATTTTAACCAGTGTTGTGTTGCCTCTGATATATATTTATACCACAGCTAGGGCCTATTGAGTAATTATTAATAAATAAATATTTGTCTATATTGACTATTAAATAATTTGGAATCCTTGTTGAATATCATTAAAATAAAAAAACTGAATTTTAGGTGTAATATATTTTATTCTTTTATAGATGATTTTAACAAAATCAAAACGGACAAATCGCTTAAAATAATAGAAGACCAGAGTAAGAATACATTATAAGTTACTTTTAGAGTTATATTTAATTTGTTTACAATGTATAATGTGTTTATTTATTGATTGTTAATATATTCATGTATAATATACGTCATATATATCACTATATCATTTTGTGTGACATGGAGAAAGTTACCGTGATATCATCGTGAGGAGCCAGGAAGCCTTAAATATTATTGTATGTTTCTGACCGATTATACGTTACAGTTGCCCCGAAAACCAAACCTAACTGAGATGAAATTAATGTTATAAAGTTCCTAGGTTGCCCCTATAGCAACTGATGATTAATATAATTAGGTAATAGGTTACCGTAGTATCCTTATTATACTTTTTTTGCATTTTGAGCGTAGCCATGAATGTATGAAATTGTCAAGACATAGACATTTACCGATGTATCTATATGCAGTATGGACACTCCTTCATTTTTACAATAGGTAATAGATATGATTATGTATAAGTATAATATATAATAACGTACAACTGGACAATTTAACGTGTTTGTACACACACACCGTATACGCACTGTACGACGGTGACTGTGCAAGTGATTCTTACATACTTCAAAGGCTATATATATATACACAACCGAGGTCATGTTACATCCGTATAGAGAGTGAGTCTTACGCTCGTATAACTAGATACTAAATTGTACACACGTGTCAAGGCTGACTACCAATATTAATTGTATATTTCAACACCATCCCTCAATTAATAATTTCTTTAATTGTAGTCACTCCTATGGCTGACCGTAGTTTCTCAAATCGTTCCTTTACCAAAGGCTTGGTTAGGATGTCCGCAATCTGGTCCTCTGTTCCAATGTATTGTAGTTGAAATTGCCATTCTTCATATTTCTCCCGTATGAAATGATACCGCACGTCTATGTGTTTTGTCCTCTTATGAAACTCCGGATTCTTAACTAAACGTATAGCACTTTGATTATCAATGTATAATACCGGTTGTTTATCACCTGTTGTTGAAAAGCTATTATCAACTGCGTAATCCACAGGATCCCTTTGACAAGCTT
>NC_042495.1:31053408-31066991 GCF_005508785.2 Acyrthosiphon pisum | reverse complement strand
TAATATAACTCGTATGGTGAGCAATTCTTAACCCGAACTAGTACCTGTCCGATTTAGCGTGTAAACAGCTGTGTTTACAGCTTCTGCCCAGAGTGAGACATCCAGATTTTTCTCACAAATCATTGTCCTTGCTGATTCAACGATTGTACGATTCTCTCGTTCGACTTTTCCATTTTGTCCAAACATTCTTACATACTTCAAAAGCCCTATATATATGCACAACCGAGGTCATGTTACATCTGTATAGAGAGTGAGTCTTACGCTCGTATAACTAGATACTAAATTGTACACACGTGTCAAGGCTGACTACTAATATTAATTGTACATTTCAACAAAAACTATTAGTACCTATTCTTGAATTTTTCTCAAAGTCATGTCTATTTTCCTATTACTATCAAAATCATTTTTACATCTCTTTTTAAGAGAGTTGGCACGATGAAACCAGTCATTGATTTATAGAGACATCTGTCAACCATTGTGATATTAACACTTCATAATTTGATTGTTATATTTGGTTAGATATATTCGATTTATTAGGTAAAATTGAGTGGCATACTTCTTTGCATTAGGCTAAATTAGTAATATGAATATAACTACACATTGCTATGTTGTAATTACGTACGCATATATGTGTAATTGATTATAAAGGCATGTAAGACAGAAATAAACTGAGATTGACCCACGTGTTTTTTTTATTATAGTGTTATATTTTATTTGTGTAGGTCCGCTTCCAAATAACAATTTTTCAAAACAATTTGAAAAGTTCTGTAAGTATACATTACTATTTATTTATGATGTCATAAGTAAATATTTTATAATGAATTTATTGACTGTTGACGATTGAATACATTAATATAGGTAATACAAATACGTATTATTTATACAATCAAATGTGTATTAATTTTAGTACGTAGAACCATCTCTGGGTTGTTACAATGTAAACTCATAGGTACATATAGGCTATCACAAATTAACTATTATAATTGTTATACGATTACATATGATTATTTTTAAAACATCCTTGCGTGAATGCTTGCTATAGGTCAGGGATGGGCAACTCAAAATAACTAGCTGGCCACTTTTAAGTACTTTAAACACGAAAATAATAGTATAATAAAATTATATGAAGTAATTTGAAAATTTAGCGCGGGCCAGATAAAAAAGGCTCGCGGGCCGGATATGGCCCACGGGGCCGCCAGTTGCCCACCCCTATAGGTTATAGGAGAAATAACTAGTGGAAACTAACTAATTAGTAGAGTTGAATATTCAATATAGCACCAATAATTTTAACCAGTGTTGTGTTGCCTCTGATATATATTTATACCACAGCTAGGGCCTATTGAGTAATTATTAATAAATAAATATTTGTTTATATTGACTATTAAATAATTTGGAATCCTTTTTGAATATCACTAAAATAAAAAACTGAATTTTAGGTGCAATATATTTTATTCTTTTATAGATGATTTTAACAAAAGCAACACGGACAATTCGCTTAAAATAATAGAAGACCAGAGTAAGAATACATTATAAGTTACTTTTAGAGTTATATTTAATTTGTTTACAATGTATAATGTGTTTATTTATAGATTGTTAATATATTCATGTATAATATACGTCGTGACGCCGGGGGTCACTCTATTATTTTGTGTGACATGGAGAAAGTTACCGTGATATCATCGTGAGGAGCCAGGAAGCCTTAAATATTATTGTATATTTCTGACCGATTACACGTTACAGTTGCCCCGAAAACCAAACCTAACTGAGATGAAATTAATGTTATAAAGTTCCTAGGTTGCCCCTATAGCAACTGATGATTAATATAATTAGGTAATAGGTTACCGTATTATCCTTATTATACTTTTTTTGCATTTTGAGCGTAGCCATGAATGTATGAAATTGTCAAGACATAGACATTTACCGATGTATCTATATGCAGTATGGATACTCCTTCATTTTTACAACAGGTAATAGGCTTAAATAAAAATACGCATTTAACATGTAATGAAATGTAAATAATAAATAATACGTAAAGCAATTCCCAGATCTCTGCAATCTAAATTCATACATATTAGTTATCATATAGTAACTATTATTATAACCGTTACACATTCGATTATTTGTGAGGTGTGATAAATCGTCGTACAGTACTTGGTATGATACTTGAAATAAAGTAAATGACACGAAGTCAAATAATCGTATTAAAGCCTATTTATTTATTAAATTATTAATTTATACACTTGTGAACTAGATGTGTGTGAGATACATAAATGGTCGAGAGTAATTAATAATTGAGGTTCTGTATGGAGTTTCTGCTGAGTTACGCACTATTGTCACTTGCTCGTTACTCGTTTGAGTTAGCTCGATTACCGACTACATGATGGCGCCCGCATCCACAGCAGCCTTCAGAATGCGCTCAATCAGACCTTTCGGTTTACAACGCCATATTTATTAAACACGGACTAAGATACAAAACGTGATGCAAAATAAAACCACCAGTAGCGCTGAAGACATTAGGTCCCCATTTTCAGGAACCTTTTGTTGGCCGTCCCCCAATACCCTAAAACCATGTCGATTCCAGTCCATTATAACTTAGTCCACGGCCAAAACTATATAACTTATTAAAAATGGTATTCCCAAGGTTAATTTTCTTACCGTTGTCACGGGAGCCTACAGAGTACAGATGCATATCATAATAACAACGTGTTGATAACACATTCGAAATAACGTACGCACTTCACAAAGTCTTCAATCCACCGCTGGTGTATTGCCCACCTGAAAATATACTGCTCCCATGATAATCACAAGCATGTTTCACAGGCTACGCTGGAGGGCGGGATGTCTATAATATAATATAATCCAACGTTTCCTGGCTGACACATTGATTTATTAACGTAGATTTGTAGTGAATTAGATTGAAATATAAAACCAATTACGAACTGAGATTAATTTACAATATAATTTATCTTTTATAGGTGGACATTTTAATGCTGATGATAAATATGCCAGTTTTAGGAGTATATTCCGTAAGTATAGTTATTTGTAGTGTTATATACAACTATATTATGAGGTTTACTGTGGTTAAATCCAAATATACTCTAGGCATACTGTATACTCCGGCCATCCTAAGAGCGCTACTGCTCGGTGACCAAAATTCGTCCGTTCTCGCGCATTCCCACCACTAAACTCTCCAAAACACTGGCCGCTGTCAACGCGATCCGCCGACACCGCGTACTGAGTGGGGGTATTTATTGACGGTGGCAACTAGGTGATAGAGGGGGAGAAATTTGGGTACGAAACCGCGGAGCTCGGTCATTTGGATGCGCGAAGGAGTAGCGCTCTTAGGATGGCTGGAGTATAGTATGCAGCATTTGACAATACCTTCTGGTACCTCGGGCCCCATCCTGGCTGACGTCCAATCAATATTTCCCATAGTTATAAACGCTTCAAGTATTTAGGAATTAGCTCTATCCAGTGTATATATTCTAAGGTGGTGACACACATAAAAACACCGAACACGGCGCACTCTATAGTTGTTCGAATCAATTGGCTAGGATACCAACGACTAAATCGTGAACTCCTTCTCCATCATCTGCACACGGTACCCCATATTAAAAACATATTATATAAAGTAAAGGACGACGGCCGGTAAAATCTTTGGTGCCAAATTTTTTTTGTCTATTACGTTAGGTTATGTTATGCGTAACCTACGTTACAGTTTTTCATTTATGCATTATAATGCTGCTACTTTTGAAATATAAAAACAGTAACAAATTGAAATATATAAAAATGTATACTTTTAATTTTTATAGTAGAACATGATTTCATTCAGAAGGGGGACCAAGAAGAGTTTCAAGCCCAAATAGATGTATTGAGTAAGTTTACATTACTAATTCAATATATTCTCATATTTTGTTTATCATGCATAGGTACTGTCCTTACAGATTATTGAATGACAATTGTATAATAATATATAGTCGGCACCTAATACAAAGACAAATACACATTAATCATATAAAAAATATGAA
This sequence comes from Acyrthosiphon pisum, assembly GCF_005508785.2. Taxonomy (NCBI): domain Eukaryota; kingdom Metazoa; phylum Arthropoda; class Insecta; order Hemiptera; family Aphididae; genus Acyrthosiphon; species Acyrthosiphon pisum. The sequence continues at coordinate 31,062,963 of NC_042495.1, read as the reverse complement.
TTAATAATAATACGTAGAGTGATTTCTAGATTATTACGATGCAAATGATACTTACCGACTATCACATAGTTATAATATTGTTTTACATTTGATTATAGTTAATGTTAGTGTGTACTTCTCTTCCTACGTGGTGTGATCAGTACGATACACAGATATTCAATACATATCTCCATATAATTATGAAAACATAACACATCATCATAATAATATTACGAGCACCAGTAGCCTGTTATATTACTTCCTGTTGTTTTATTATTTACATAATATACTTTTATAAAATGTATTAAGCAGTGCAGAATAATATATTATGTTATAATATGTTATATTAGATGCGAAAATGAAGGAAGATAAATTTTTTGTTTGTAAGTTGTTTTTGTCAATGGTATATAATAATTAGAATTGAATGTTTAACGCCTTTATGATTCGTGTATATTAATTGCTGCGTGTAATGCAGTTGTCTATGCAAATATAAAATTTATATTATAAAACTAACACTTACTTGAACCTAATTAAAATCATTTCAGATCCACTGAATGTGTTTGTTCTTAATTATTCGCCTACGAGTGATATAGGTAGGAATTATTAAACTGGTCACAAACCAATACAACATAAATTTCACACGTTACAAAATAATATGTTATTATTATATTATAAATTATAGTATACTCGTATACTCTTAAACTATGATTCAAAAGGTTCTATAATTATATTCAACTGAATATAAAAAATTATATCCGATTAAAATTTTATTTTTTATTTTTCAAAGAATTCTTAAGAACAACGTCGGCGTTTTGTACAAAATACAGCATATGTCCTACTTTTTCAGGTAAATACTAGTAAGAAATATTTTAGTTTTTGGTCATAATAATTAATTGCGTATTTCTGTATTATATAGACTAGATTGATGGTTAACTGTAAATATTAATAGTGCAAAGTAGGTAAATATTACATTAATAATATAAACTACCTACCAAGTATTAACCAAGAAGTTGATAAATATTTAGCTTAAGTTCAATTTGATCACCTACTATATAATATACAGAATGTAACAGGAATACCTGACAGATAAAATAACTTTTGTTCTAATCAATATTTTTTTTTATTTTTTCTTTATAATATTATATAATTTATAGTCACTTAAGTTATACGTATAGTATACAATTTTGATTTAAATTATTTTGAAAAATTGAAAATAGCCATTTTTTTTTCTTATTATAAAAACAGTTTTGTTGGTGAATATATTTATCTAAGTGAAGTACCTAGTTTATTTTTCAGATTTGTTTTAGATATCAATATTTTTTTTGGAAATTAATTGTAGACCTTTTTATTGTCAGGTCTTTCTGTTACACCTTTTATGTTTGGTATTTATGTACCGGTGAAAGATTTTTTAAAGTAGTTCCTATGAGGGTTGAACAGTTTTCGATTCCTATTTTTATGATTAGATCCATGGGTTTTAATTTTATTAATTTAAATTTTGTATTTTTATTGTGATTTATAGCATCTTGTAAGTTACAATATTTATTATATTATTACATAAAATACATGTAAATCTCTAATTAATATTTATGGGTAATATTGTGAAGAAAAAACATAATTATAAAGTTTATTCAAATAAATAGAATATCCAATATAATAAACAAAATATAAATAAATTCTGAAATTCTAAAAAATAATAATGAAAATATTAGAGGTACATTAAATTTAATTGTTTAAAAATTTCATATTTTTATAAAAAAACATTTTAATAGAAAGAAACATTTTCAATTCTTAACTACCTATTAAATCTAATTGCGGATTTTCAATAAAATAGTTATTATTTCTAATATAGTTATAATACATACAACTCGTACGTAGCATACTTACTATACTATAGTAGGTACCTTATATACAGAGAAGGCTCGCCTCACGGACAAAAAACAGTTTTGTATCGTTTTACCTATAAACCAAAAAAAAATTTAAAAATCATGAGATTAATGAAAATGAAATGTTGAAAAGTCAAAATTTTCACAAAAATAAACTCTACCTAAAATGTATATCATTAATAGTTTCAAAAAAATTATTTTTTTTTTACTATTTTACCAAAAAATTAAATTAAATTAATAATAATAAATATGTGTTGTCCCTGTGAGTCTAATGAAAAAAAAATAGTTTTCTGATACCACAATGGTCGCGACGCTCTGCATATATACGCAAATAAACTATCAATTACTATACTTCAATATTATAATGTGTTAACTCCATAATTTAAGAAAAAAAATTAAATCAAGGGTTATTTTATTTTATTTTTTAGGTAAACATACAACTCCATATGAATATTGTACTAATTGAATTGTATTGACATGTTACACTAATAAATAAATTATATTATTCTGCTTTTTCTTCTTCGGTAAACTCGACCACTAGGACCATCCCAATATATATATCCTTGCCTCCAATTTTCTCTATCTGATGCCTGATCCTCCAGTCTACACCTCCTTCTAACACTTTCACATCATTCTTCACTACGTCTTTCCATCTCGGACTTGGAATTCCTAGCAGTCTTTTTCCAGTAGGGTTTTCTTCTAATACTATGCGTATGAGTGAGTTTTAGCTACGCCAAGCATACCCCGGGGCATAGCATTATTTTTTTCTTTTTTGTTTCGAGTATACTGGATTTATGGAAGAGTGTTTCTAATTCATCGTTTTTTATTATTCTCCATTCACCACTTAGCATGTCCTTTACTGGCCCAAATATCTGTCGCAGAATTTTTCTTTCCAAAACTAAGAGTTTTCGATCATCACTTTTCCTTAACAGCCATGTCTCAGCTCCATAAGTAATTACATGTCGTATTAATATTGTTCATGCTGCTGTTGTTAGCATTTCCGCCACTCCGTCTGTAATGGTGATAATGTACAGCATGCACAATGGACAACTTTTTTATCCCCGCTCCTCACCGTCCTTTCCTACGCATTACACACATAATCCATGCTATACAAACGTATTTCTAAAGTCTTTGCTTAATCAATATAAACACCGCCATTGATTGGGCCGGGAACGTACAAAAATAGTCCGTGGTGCCCGGTCACCAGACACTTCGTACGCACTCTGTACACACCGACCGACCTGTGTTATGATGTGTATTTATGTATAGCACTCGACAGAAAGTGGACAGGGTCGCCGAGCAAATCCTGTGAGTGCTAGAGTGTGGTGGGTGTGTAAATGTGTGTATATATGTGTGTGTATGTGTGTGTGCTACAATTAAAATAATAATAAGAATAACACGATTTCTGAGGAATTAATATTGCTGTATAATTGGTAGAAAAATAATATGGACAGCAACACAACAATATAAATATAAAATATAAACAACACGGCACTCTTGTGCCGACAATATAAAAAACAATGAATGATAATAATATAAATGTAAAAACTCACAGATTGTCGGTGCTTGCTGGCCAGCCGTTACTACCTTTGCCTGTATAATTTGTAATAGGAACACAACAATAATAAGCAAATACGCCTTTACACGGATAATAATATAATAATACAAATGTGATTTTAATAATTACGATCGCACTCGTGACAGTATTATAACATAATAATATTTTAGTTCGACGATTTGCGACGCGGTATACATAAACAAAATAATAATAATAATAATGCAAACGGCTATTAAAGCCGGCGCTAACAATTTAATTTAATATTATAAAAAACAATAATGATATCCGGCTATTCGAGCCAGATCACGGTATATAAAACAATATAATTTTATATTTAAAACTTACAAGGCGATTCGCGCCTGCAACGCATAATATAATAAAAATGACGATTGCGCTGCTTTCGCGTTAACGGTAATTAACGGACTGCCGGCTTAGGCGGCTGTGGTAATTAAACATGGACCGGCTCGTCGTCGGCGGCCGTGCCGTTTTACGTAATAGATAACAATAATATAAATAATATACAATAATATAGTAGGTAAATATAATAATATGATAATTCAATAAGACAATAAAACTAACAAGCAATATGTCGTGTGTGTGCCGGTCGGTGACGGAGTGGTGGTACGAGGTAATATTATAATAACATAATAATATTTTATTCGTTGGCTTGGACATTCTCCCCCCGTTGAACACCTGGGGTTTCAACCAACATAGAGTCCGCTTCGGTTGGTAATAGACATAACTTGACTGTTGGACGCTTCAATTCTGCCCCGGACCCGAGGCGCATTGTTACTACTCTTATGATCCCGTCCTTACCAGGATGCACGTTAACTACTCTTCCCAACTTCCATTTTGTGGGTGGTGTGTTTTCATCCCTTATAATAGCAATATCACCAATTTTTAATAGGGTTTTATTACTAGTCCATTTTCCTCTAATTTGTAACTGAGGTAAATATTCGCTAGACCATCTTCGCCAGAAAAGTTGCATTAATGCCTGTAGGTACTTCCATCTTCTAAGACTATTCAATGGTTCCTGTCTCAGGTCGACCTCAGGAGGTAACGAGATAGGACTGCCTACCAGGAAATGAGCTGGGGTTAGTACCTCTAAGTCAGATGGGTCGCTGCTCATTGGGGTCAACGGTCGTGAGTTAAGGCAAGCTTCTATCTGGCACAATAGTGTTGATAATTCACCAATAGTTAGCTTGGCATCACTCATCATACGGGTTAAATGGTGTTTTGCACTTTTAACCGCACTCTCCCATAGGCCACCGAAATGCGGTGCTGATGGTGGGTTAAATCGCCATTCAATACCTCTCTGGGCTATCTGTGGATGAGCAGCCTTTAGATGCGTGTACAGCTCTCTTCTTGCTCCAACGAAATTTGTACCGTTATCGCTGAATATTGTTGAACATAAGCCTCTACGTGCCGTGAATCGACGCAACGATGCCAGGAAGGCTTGGCTTGACAGATCTTCCACCATCTCCAAATGAACTGCTCTTGTGGTAAAACATACGAAAACGGCTATCCAGGCCTTCACGCCTATCACTCGCCTTATACCGCTTCTTATGATGATTGGTCCAGCAAAATCGATACAGTAACAGCGAACGGTCGTGCGACTTGGACCCTTTCCTTGTGTAATGGAGCCATCAAGGGAGCATTAAATGTTGGTTTGGCTCGGGTGCATCTCACGCAACGTGATACCACGGAACGCGCCATCACTCGACTTCTTAACGGCCAATACCTTCGTCTCACCTCAGCAAGCAAGGCTTGAGGCCCACAATGTAATTGCTCTAAATGTATTCGTTCAAATATTAACCTAGTCACCTTATGATTTGCAGGCAACACGATCGGGTGCCTTTGTAATATTGACAACCCAGAATTGTTCAAACGTCCACCAACCAAGATTAGTCCGTCCTTTATAAATGGTCGTAGGGACTTCAGTTTACTTTTTAGGTTCAACTCCCTTTGAGATTCCAGAGATCGTAACTCATCAAGGAAACATTCGGCTTGGACTTGTTTCAGTATACATACTTCGGCCGCTTGCAGTTCTCTCACAGACAAATGAACTTCACTTGGTACCCTTCTTGTTCTCAAATATTCTACAAATCTTTTTAACCAAGCTGTTTCTCTCTGCAGTCGTGACCAAGAGGAGTAGTGTTGAACCAACTCTTGATTAGATTGAACTCCAACTAATGCAAATTGTATTGTGCGTTGCTCAGGTATTTCTTCTTCCTTCAATATGTTTCTTGGGACCTTTTCCCACAACTCGTCGGATATGCCTAACCAATCAGGTCCATTCCACCAAAGTGTAGAAGCACTTATCTCCGTTACATTAGTACCTCGAGATATCATATCAGCAGGGTTCTTATCTGTTCTTACATAATTCCATTGCGATGCATTTGTAAGCTCCAAGATCTGATTAACGCGATTACTGACGTACACCTTTAATCGATTAGATTGTGCATTTAACCAACTAAGAACTACAGTGGAGTCTGTCCACAAATGACACTTATGACGATCAATTTCCCAAGCATCCGTTAGCTTTTGGAGTAATTGTGCTAATACCAAGGCACCATTCAGTCCAAGACGAGGAATTGTTGAACCCTTTATTGGTGCTACACGACTTCTAGCACACAGCAGTCGAACCTGCCACGTATTTTCAGAACAGCGCGATCGTACATATATGCAAGCACCATAGGCTTCTTGCGACGCATCACAGAATCCGTGTATCTGGAATTCATTTGGTTTGGGTAGAACCTTTCTTGGAATGGATACATTTTGCAGTTTCTCTAAATCCTTATGGAATGACATCCACCGATCATGAATGTCTGAAGACAAGGGACTATCCCAATCAATTTTCAAGGCCCATACCTGCTGTAAAAATATCTTTCCCTTTACGAGTATTGGTGATATAAAACCTATGGGGTCAAACACCTTGTTCAAATCGGATAGCAGTGTTCTCTTGGTCAATGTTGATCGTGCTGGAGTTGGTATGACATTGAAACTGAACTCATCAAGTACTGGGTTCCAACATAAGCCGAAAGACTTGACCATTTCTTCATCTCCTAATTCCAAGGTGAATAAGGGGTCCCTGACATTTTTACCAATATGTCCCAAGACGTAAGAGGAATTAGAACACCACTTTCTTAGAGGTAATTTTGCTGAGGCTAGAATTGACGTTATCTCTTGGTACAATTGAATACATTCAGCTTCGGTTACACCTCCCGTCATCAGATCATCCATATAAAAGTCCTTCGTTATCGCATCCGCAGCTCTGGGAAAATGTTCGTACGCTTGTTGTGCCAACGTTACCAAACACTGCGTTGTCATGAACGAGGCTGGTTTTGTACCATAAGTTACGGTGACCAGTCGATATGTCCGCAGAGCTTCACTAGGATCATGTTAAACTTGAGCTCTTGAATACTGCATGGTGTGGTAAGTAGCATGATCGCTTAGGAATATTCGATTCCTTCACAACTTCTTGCATATGGCCCATCTCCAGGTAATCCTTCATGAACTTCGTGTACTCCATTCGCAAGTCTTTATCTTGCTGTAGTTTTCTCTCCACACTGAGAAACCTAGATGTAGCTGAATTGACACTCTGACCTAAATTAGTTAGGTCAGTTTTGACGGGTAATTGCAGCACGAAACGACCTTCCTCATTTCGTCTGAATGTGGACTGAAAATGTTCGAGCGCATGGTTTTCTTCGATAGAACACTGGTTTGCCTTTGATTGTTTTTCGTACAAAACATCCTCATGGCCGAGAATTGTCTTAGATTCTTCTTCCAACGATCTGCCAACACTTAGCAGACATGTGTGGCTCAACTCACCAGTGACTATCCAACCTAACTTGCTGTCCTGTAGATATAACATCTTCACATCCAGCTGTATACGACTTGGCTGCAGTATGTCAAAGAATGCACCACCTCCAATCAATAAGTCGATTTGTTTGGAATCACAGAAATGAGGGTCAGCTAGCTGTGGTAATAGTTCACTTGGAATTGTCCAGCCTTCCACTGGAGTACGAACAGGTTGTAGTTGTGACATGATAACAGGTAAAGTATGACAAGATAAGTTGAAACTCGATGAACCAAATCTGGATTCAACATGTACATCAACATAGGTACTAGACTGGAGTGTGTTTGCTCCTATGCCACTAACTGGAAGCGACGACCTTGCAGCTGGTAATTGTAGTTGTTTTGCTAGTCCCTTGGATATGAAGTTAACCTGCGAACCACTATCTAGTATGGCATGGCATTTCCTACGCACACCTTGATGGTCCCTTACTAGAACTACTGCAGTTGACAAAAATACGTGTCCATGTCCTTGATGAACTAGTAATACCTTTTTTAGCCAGTTTGGTTTGAAGACGAAGCTACACCTTCTTCAGGCGTGTCCTCGTCACTCACAGATTTCGAAGGTTCCTTTTTTCTTTCGTAATGAAGTAAAGTATTGTGCTTCCCTTTGCAGACAAAGCAATTATATTTTGATCTGCATTTGTCAGCTGCATGTGTTGGATGAAGACAGTTGAAACATAGCTTAGTTTCACGTACAAAGTTAATTCAATCTCCGACTGAAAGGTTCTTAAAGCTGCTACATGTATACAACCTATGCATGATTGTGCAGTATGCGCATTTTTCTTTTACTTCGGATCTAAAAGAGCACCTCTTGAGTGAGCTCCGAACTTCTTACTACTAGGTGATTGGGTGAGTTGAGCTTCCTTCAATTGATTTTGTTTTGGATACCTTGTGCCCGAATTATTTGGAATAACCTTAGATCCCTTTTGATTTAAACCTATTGCCTCTGAACCTTCTAACGCCACACACCGGCTAGCCAGAAACGATTCGAGGTCCGAGTACTTGGGTAAATTAGTGTTTCTCAGATGTAGTTGCCATCCGTGCCCAGTGCTTCTTTCAAGACGTCCTGTAACTATAGTGATTAACCACGCATCCCAGTGTTCGATTGGTTGGTCAAGCGCGCTCAGTGCAGCAACATGAGTGCTTACATGTGAATAAAGTTCTTGCAGCGCTGATGCTGATGGTTCTTCGATCCTTGGACATTCAAGAAGCGATCGTATGTGCGACTGAATTACAAGCCTAGGGTTGTCGTATCGTTGCTTGAGCCTTTCAACAACTACCGAATAGTTGCTGTCGTTGATAGGAATAGAACGCACCAAGTCTAATGCTTGCCCTTGTAAACACGAACGCAAATAATAAAACTTCTGAGCATCTGAATATTCATTTCCTTCATGTACTATAGCATGGAAAATATCGAAGAATGAAGACCATTCTTGTATGTTTCCATCGAACGATGGCAGTGGTATTGGTGGCAGCTGATTCCAATGTCCTGAACTGCTGAAAATGTGCGAAGCATTGTGAACAGAAGTGTTTGATGCCTTATCTGCCTTGATCATTTCTTGCATCTGTGATCTTATCATAAAATAAAGTTCTTCAAAATTTTTCCTCTCCGTTTCAGCTTCTACAGTATCTTCAATCGCAATCAATTCGATTTGGGACTGAATTTCATCAAACTTCCTGTTTATTTGTGGCAGCTCCTCCTGCCTGAACTCGAGTAATGAGACTGCTTGCTCACCGATAACGAAATTTGAAACAAAGGTTTGGGCACGTGTGAGGGCTGCTTTGACAACACCTCGTTTCCTTCTTAGCTCTGCTAACAATTTTAATTCCTCTTCGCTGTACATCGTTTAGTCCTTACAAGAAATATTGGCACAAATCAAGGATCACAAATCAAGGTCGAATTTGTCCGATACAACGAGGCAAACTTGATTTTAGACAAAAAGGAATGAAAGTGAAGAGTTTAAATTTCAATTGCGATACAAATTGATTAAATAGTATAATTAAATAACAATAACGAAGATGGCAATATTAGCTTGATTTTAAATTCTCAATCGGACTATTATCAACTGACGTAGACAGATATTAATCACAAAGTGAAAATGTAAGCAATAATATCAATACGACGGAAGATAATAAGAATAATTAATTCTAAAATGAATTAATATAACAATATCCGTAATCTAAGAAAATAATATTATATATCACGTCGAGGTCACCAAATGATTGGGCCGGGAACGTACAAAAATAGTCCGTGGTGCCCGGTCACCAGACACTTCT